>NW_021319918.1:393248-397992 GCF_001605985.2 Dendrobium catenatum
ATTACTTGTTTCTGTAGCAATCTTTAACCTGCAGGGAAATACAGAGGAAACAGCATAGAGAAAGCCTTTAGATTGTTTACTATCTTAAATCCTAACTCCTTCAAGCCATTCGCTCAGCTCCTCTTGTTCATCAGAAGAAAAGCCTCCTAAGAAGCAATGATCCCCAATGCTCATAAACAAGCAGCCAAGATCATCGCACCTGTTTGAGCTTTGTGAGGAGTTATTGATGAGAAGGAGAATGGCTTAGCTTGCAGGAAGTTACTGGAGGCTCGAAAAGTGAGAAAGATAGATAGGAAGGGCAGAGAGGGAAGGGCAATGAAAATGAACGAGCAGAGCAACTGGCGACGGAAAGGTCTCGCCAGTGGATACGGAACCGACGACGAAGCCATTTAATAAAGTTGAGCGTGTATGCAATATATATTAATTTTTATTAAATAATTAATAAATTATAAATATTAAATAATGATTTTAAAATATATGGCAGATTTTATTTTTTCAATTTAAAATACTAAGTATCTTAAATTTAAAATTTAATTACTTTGTTGAATATAATTCTTTGTTGTTAGTAGTTACTATATTATGCTGAATGTAGGGGCGAATAAGCGAGGGCAAACATAGCAAATATGTTCGGAGTGAGCGTTGTGATCAACAAAGTAGCCAGTGCCATTATGAGGTGCAATAAGCTAGAGGCTGGAGGGTGGAGCGGGTTTCGGGGCCTAGTGGGGAGTGTTTACGTCCTGGGTGTATTGGAGAATATGGATGAAATTGAGAAAAACTGGGTCTATAGTAAAACGAATTTATCAAAAGGGAGAAAGAAACTGTTATTGTAAGTAAATCTTGAATGCAGATACATGATGACCCCTAGAGCGCATATATATAGGCTAGCCAGTACGGGAAACAAGAAGAGAAGGACAAATCCTATAAAGACACGATCGGCTATATATCTGAAGCTAATAAAATGTAATACTACATACAACACAATAAAAATATATATAGATAATATAGATATACTAGATATAATCATATATATATAATAAATTAATTATATATATTTACATATGGTGCTCTAACTACTCCCCCGCAAAATTGATGGGTCTTGAGTAACTGTCAATTTTGGACGAAAGTTTTCTTTGGAAATGGAATCATGGAGGTTGTTAAGAAGCGCTCTTAGTAAAGCATATCAGCCACCTGGTCGTTCGGCTGGCTGATTGGCCAATATTGAGATGTTTCTTTTGCTGAATGTGGTCGCGCAACAAAGTTTTTGATCAATCTCATGAGGTGTTCGTTGGCCGTTGCAAAGAACTGCGATTCGGTTTAGCACAATAGCAATCTGCTGGGACAGTATGTCATACTGTCGCAATAAATGATTGGTTGGATTCCTTTTGAGTAAGGTACCGATCACATCCTGATCAGTAGTCTTCATGATACCAATACTGACGTGCCGCTGGTGAGGAGCTTCAGATATGCGTCCTAGTATCCTCTATATTCGGACTCCGTGGAGGACCGAGATATCGTGTGCTGCTTCTTAACCGTCCAGGAAATGGTCGTGCTCCCCAAGAAGGAGCAGTAACCGGAGGTAGATTTTCTTGAAACCGGATCTCCAGCCCAGTCGGCATCTGAATAAGATTGTAAACTAAGATCAGTTTTTGTGACCGGTAAACCATATGTGGACGTACCTTTGAGATATCGTAGAAGACGCTTTAGAAGGTAGATATGATGTGGCTGTGGATCGTGCATGTGCTGCGAGAGTAGATTGACACTGTACGAAATATCGGGTCGTGTAATGGTTAGGTACTGCAGCGACCCTGTGAGACGACGATAGAGAGCTGGATCTTGAAGTTCAGATTCTGTTTTGTATGTGTCCGGGATCTTAGTGCATGTTGGATTGGCAAGCTCATTACACACCGTTAGTTGAGCTTGTTGTAGAATGTGATTGACGTAGTTTGCTTGAGACAGGAAGTAGCTATTTTCTTGCTTAGTAATCTTGATTCCAAGAAATTCTGATACTTCACCGAGATGCTTCATATGAAATTCTTTATTTAATTTAGCAAGAATCTCATTGATGGATTGCGAGTGATTTCCTGTAATAAGAATATCGTCAACATATATAATTAAGTAAATGCAAACCTTCGCCTTTGTGTAGAGAAACAGAGAAGGATCGGACTTGCTATGCGCGAAACCGAGGCTCAATAAGGTGTTTGTGAAGGTGTTGTACCACTGACGCGGTGCTTGTTTTAAGCCGTACAAGGCTTTTTGAAGATGACATACATAGTCCGGGTTTGTGCGATCTTCGAAACCCTTCGGTTGTGTCATATACACCGTCTCCGTCAGATGGCCATAGAGAAACGCGTTTGCCACATCCAGTTGTTGAACTGGCCATCCATGATGTAGTGCCACTGCAAGTAGAATGCGTATTGTTGGAAGCTTTGCGACCGGGCTAAAAGTTTCCCCATAGTCCAGTCCATATTGCTGATGGTTCCCTTGAGCCACTAGACGAGCCTTATGGGTGGCAATGGTGCCATCCGAGTGATATTTAGTTTTGTATGTCCACCGGCAACCTAGAATAGATGCGTTTGGAGGAGGTTTTATTAATGTCCAGGTTCCTTGACGTTGAAGCGCTAGAAATTCATTCGCCATTGCTCGATGCCATTCAAATTTTTTTACAGCTTCCGTATATGTAGTTGGATCTGACTCTTGCAGAGGCTGCTTATGATCATGAAGCAGATTGAGTTTGTTAATAGGACGAAGAGATCCTGTTTTACTGCGAGTCATCATGGGATGCATTGGAGCCCGTGGAGGAAGTTGTTCTATAAGAGACGGAGCGACTGAGGCAGAGCTTTCATGAGTTGACACAGGTAGCGCGGAGTCCAGATTGAGCTGAGTGTTCGGTTGCTGCTGAGGAAGAGATGGGTGTGGAGAGATAGTTTGAGACTGCACAGATACAGGGGTAAGTAGTAGCGGAGCAATAGAATCAGGTTTAGAGACGGAGCAAGAATCAGTAGTATGGTTTGCAAAAGGAAAAATGTGTTCGTTAAACTTAGTATGCCGGCATATGGTGATCTTGTTGGACTGAGTATTGAGGCACTTGTATCCCTTGTGAGTGTCGGAATAGCCAATGAACACATGAGAGAAAGCTTTGGGTTGAAATTTGTGTCGAGTCTGCGGTGGTGAGAGTGGGAAGCACTCGCAACCAAACACCCGGAGATGATCATACCGAGGTTTGATCTTGTGGAGCAGCTCAAACGGAGAAACTTTGGATGATTGCAACAATGGTAACCTGTTGATAAGGTATACAGCCGTAGAGACCGCATCCGGCCAGAACACATAAGGAACAGCAGCCGTATCGAGAAGCGTTCGTGTGGTTTCAATTATATGCCGATGTTTTCTTTCCGCAACTCCGTTTTGTTCAGGTGTGTATGGGCAGGATTTTTGATGTATAATCCCATTTTGTTTTAGGAAAGATGAAAAGGCGTGATTCACATATTCGGTGCCGCAGTCAGACTGAAAAATTTTTATTTTCTTTGAGGTGTAATTCTCAACCTATATTTTAAAATGAACAAACGTTTCAAACACTTCGGATTTAAATCTTAAGGGAAAAAACCAAGTGAAGCGCGAATAATCGTCTATAAAGATGACATAATATCGGTATCCTTGATTCGAGACGACCGGAGCCGGTCCCCATACATCAGAGTGGATAACCGAGAGAAGCGATTTATTACTATGATCCGAGTGATCAAACGCAAGTTTATGACATTTAGATCGGTTGCACGAGTTGCAAGGTAAATCATATTTTCCTAAAGCTAGGCTAGGATTACAAGTAGAGATGGTGTTGAAAATTCTGCTGTGCGGGTGCCCCAGCCGTTGATGCCACTTAGCTGTGGAGGATGTGGCCGTTGCAAGCGCCTTATTCGTTGGTTGAGTGTTACCAGTGGGGATTTGATATAACCCACCTTTACATGGTCCTCGGCAAAGAACCATGCCCGTCCTCAAGTCCTTCAAAATAAAGCCATTAGGATCAAACACAATGGATATATTGTTATCCTTAGTTAATTGGGAAATGGACAGAAGATTAAATTGAAGAGAGGGTGAGTGAAGAATATTGGAGAGATCCAGATTGCGGAGGTGGTGGTGAGATGAATAACATAAGGAAGAACAGTGGTGGAAATCGTAGAGCAGATAGAGGCAGAGATGTTCTGGTCTGTGAGGAGCCATTTGGAGAACAGAGGATTTGTAGTGGACGAACCGTCAGAGGCGATTAGCGTTTGCGGTGGTGGAGACAGATCAGGATCAAGAAATTGTTGAAAGCCATTGGCACAGACAATCTTGAGAACTTGAGATCGCCAAAGAGTATAGTTGTCCGCGGCCAGAGAGATGGTGACGACGTTTTTGATATTAGACACCAGGAACTTAAGATTCGAAGGTATTACCGGATCAGAAGCATCAGGCGAGATCGAAGCTCCTTGAACGCCGGTGTGAGATGTAGCAGAATGATCCATTGACGAGAAGAGGAGGAAGGAGGATCTAACCTACTCTTGATACCATGAAGAAACTGATGAGTAAAACGAATTATCAAAAAGGGAAGAAAGAAACTGTTATTGAAAGTAAATCTTGAATACAGATACATGATGACCCCTAGAGCCTATATATAGGCTAGCCAGTACGGAAACAAGAAGAGAAGGACAAATCCTATAAAGACACGTCGGCTATATATCTGAAGCTAATAAATGAATATATATATATATAT
>NW_021319918.1:403287-442466 GCF_001605985.2 Dendrobium catenatum
TATCGACAGTTTGGATGAATACTACCAGACTGTGAGGCGACCTATCAAGCTTGTTGACTTTATGACAGAGCTTAAAATAGATGAAGCCAAAGAAGGAGATGAAGATTCTCTTTCCAAAGAAGTATGTAGGGTCATCTCGGTGGCGTCGAGTACCTTAACAAAAGAAGAATACACAGAAGAAGTACCCTCTAAATTCTGTATGATGGTTTTGCCAATGGACTACAGCTTAGAAGAGGACTTGTATTTTCCAGAAGAAGATGAATCAGACCCTAGCATAGCGTCTCGAATGGGACATAGAAATTTGGGTGGTGACTCTGAATCAACAGATGCATCCCTAGACGCAAGAATGGCTGATTCTGAAGAAAATGCTCCATTAAATGACTCTGAACCGGAGGAGATTGCTCAAGTGTAGTTAAGAAGCGACAAGGTACTACCGCCTCCACCGAAGAAAGGGGTGTCTAACAAAGACAAGGAGAAAGAGATAATTATCAACGATGATATTATCCCTGAAGATCCTAAGAAAAAGAAGGCTTCAGCCAATGGGATAGATTATAATATTTTATCCCATCTCAGAAAGCTCCCTCTCTTACCTCGGCATGCGCGTCGGGCCGGCAAACCACCCATGTATGCTTTTCTCTAGCGTGGTGGGAGAGAACCCGGTGCGATGCCAACGATGAGATAGGCGAGTGACTCCTCGATCCACATGTCAACATCTACAACACCGGCGATCGCTAAGGTATAACACTCCTAAACTCTAAACCTTTGAAAACCCATTCTCGGCGCTTGTAACGTGGCGAACGACCAACTCATGCACACTTTTCTCTAGCGTGGTGAGAAGGGAATTCGTTGCGATGCTTGCGACGGGACGGGTAATCAAAACCCCATTTTCGGCGTTACTGTCGGACTGAAAAACCAACTCATGCACGCTTTTCTCTAGCGTGGTGGGAAGGGAATTCGGTGCGACGCCTATGTCGAGGTGGGGTCAAATATAAAATTGCTTATTTTTAAACTGGTGCCCGCAACCCATGCACGCCTTTCTCTGGCGTGGTGGGGAATACAAATTATTACGGCCGCGGTGTCCTCGTCCGAGGGAACCTACCGTGCACGCTTTTTTCTAGCGTGGCTGGGGGCCCAGTTTTCCGTAGTTTTCCCCTAAACACGGGAGACGCTGGAAGGCTGCCAAAATTTCGGGTAAATGTAATTCGTACTTGGGACAATGTGGAGCTTTACTTGGACATTGATTGGAGCGTCAAATAGACTTAATTCAAACTTAAGCAGTCAATGATAACTCCAACTTGAATGAAAACGAAACAAAAGAATATCTCGAATTCAAGTGAACTAACTACACGGAACTCGAACGAAGGGAAAAGACTCATCTTAAGCCTGAACTGTATTTTGAACTTGAACTTGTGGACCTTTTGAAACAAGATTGAATTTGAACCGTGAAATGGACTCGTATTTGGATATAAAACAAATGATTAACAAATAATTAAATCTAAATGAAATAAGTTCGTGCTTGAATTTGATTGGAATGCCAAGTGAACTTTGACATTGAACTCAAACTTGTGGATTTGGAACTTGAACTTGTTATTTGAACTCGGACTTGGACTCTAGAAGACAGCAAGAACCTGATTTAAGCATCCGATGAACTTGAACTTGCATTTAAAAATCAAATGAACAAAGATCTAAACACAAGCAAAGGCCTTCCATTTAACTACGAAGACTTGAACTTGTACTTGGAACTTGAATTATAATGAAGCTTGAGTTTGGATCATAGCAATAAACTCTCAATAAGGATTAAAGAGTCGTCACTCCATTAGGAGTTGTATAATAAAAGAGGGTGATCCATTTGAATTTCATCCAAGCAAACAAACATTCACCCATGAAGTCATTACAAGCTTTGGTATAAAACTTATTTGAGCAATCATAATTAGCCTACAATGATCATCTCAAATTGAATGTCATATCTCTTGAATGAGGGGAATTATTGAACCTACAGCATTTGAACCATTACAAGGACATACATCAAGCAATAGAAGAGTTCTAATGCACATAAGGAATATCCATGAGTGAAATATGAAGAATATGTGTAGAGCTACAATTCAGGTTGCATATTATATAAAAATTGTGTCATGAATCTTCTGTTAGCATGAAATAGAAGTTTGTAGTAAACACAAGTACATATGGATCCTTGCAATAAACTTATCATGTGCACTAAAAATCATCTATGAACTACATGCAAGATGACTACAACAATTGTAAATATCCATGGGCCACTATATAAGACATGTGGTACACCCAATCCATTGTACACAAGAAAAGTACAAAGTGACTATATCAAATGCAAGCGCTTACGAGTTACAGTGGGAAACTCCTCGTGCGTACAACAAGCCATCTATAATCATTTACAAAAATAAGGTAGGGGATTAGTTAGTGCAATACAATCTACCTGTGTAAATCATGCAAGTAGTGCACGACAGTCTACCTATACGAAGCATTGAACAACTCTATTCAGAAGCTGTTACGCCACGCCACTGGATTTGCAACATCCGTACAAGCAGACAGAAGGCGTCTATAAATATTTTAAAGTACCCATGCACGTGCACTATAATTTGTATACACATAGGTACACTAGAGGGGAAAATGCAATCTTAACTCGCATGGGCCCCGACGAGCTTGTTATTGGTACACACGTAACGTGTAGGGATGTTGCGCGGGTTGACAAGTGAATTCAAGTTCGAAACCGATCCTTCTATACGGATCAATAAGAGTCGACAAGTTTTGAACCAACAAATAAATATGTGGCCGTGGCGACCAGAATATTTGTTTAAATACATTCATATGAGGCCTTTAGAGCCTAAAATTAAAAGAATTCACTAATAAAGACTCAAAGCTTATGAAACCCGATCCTCTGTCGACAGTTGATAGAGTCGACAAGGTTCAATCAAATGGAAATGACCCCGAACACCCCAATGATGGCCGTGTTGAATGCAGATCTCAACTGGAGGGGTTCCCAAATACTTTCAATTCTCCAAAAAGTCCATTTCAAATACTCCAAAGCTCTACCCCAAATACCAATAAAAATCCAAAGCTCCACTCAAAATCCTAGAAAATTCCAAAATTCCCAAAATCCAAAAAATATTTAAAAATGAAACTATCCATCTCAACGCTTAAAGCAAAGTCCATCCACCTTCCGCAACGGTCTGCCGGGGTGAACAAATTCAAATAAACTCTAGCTCACAAAGAGCCAAATGCCTAGTCGAAAAGATCTCTATGATCCATTCTCAAACCAGTCTCCTACCAGTAAGGACGTGATATGTGTATTTTAACCGGCAGTTTTGCCGCCAAATGGCACCGCAGGATAAACGGTTATGACCCGGGGCCCTCTGAACCGAGTGGTTTTGCCGTCAAATGGCACCACGAAATACCGGTTATGGCCAGCGCGTTACGCTCCTTATTGGCATTAAATCCTTGAGATATGAATCAATAGGATATGATTGATAGGGCATAAAGCTCTCTGCAAGCTAAGGTGGATTCAAATTTGCCCCCTTAGACAAACATTCAACCCCGGTCTATAAGGTCCCCTTTGACGAAGCAACCCATGGCTGCCGACAAGGATCCTTCTGTCAGGTTGGGTCGACTACCTCCTCTGACTAAGTAGACCAGGGACCACGATGGCCCGGGATGAAGAAACCATGGGATCTTGATCGGGTCTATCATCCATTCCTCCACCATCCGCTTTAAGTGTGAGATGATGCAATTTCAAGTTTTAAATATCAAACCCTTCAAATTCCCAAATATCCAATCTTTCCAATCTCAAACCCATTGCTGCTACTATATGCCAGATAACACGTATCTATATGTATCTGATTGACGACTAGCCTTAATCGAAAGTTCTCTCTCATGATTGAGAGGGGTAATTAACTATAGAGACTTGCACCTATAGGAAACCAGAACTCCCATCATAAAGTCATCGCAAAATGAGGGTGAAATCTCTAGGTAGTGTCTTATCTACAAACCCATCTGCCTTCCAAAATTTATCCCGAAACTTATTTAGTAAAAACTCCATCGCCGAATAAAAAGAAAAGCGGGCGGAGGACGGGGCCAAATTTTTGGAGCCTACAGATTTCTATAGAGTCCGCTGGGGATTGGTTTCTCTTTTCATCTTTGGCTAGTCATCTCAGTGTTATAGTAGCAGCTATATCAAATCTTACTCGAGATTTTGAGTCTTTCAAAATGATCGTTTAATGATTCAAAAATCTGAATTTTTTTAAAAATCATTTGTCAAATTCATTTGGCATTCAGTAGAGTTTTAAAATTATTTTTATTGCTTGGTTATGCTAAAAATTTTTGTCTTTTTTTTTGTTTTTGTGTTATGTACAAGTCTCTGCATTTTGAAAGTGCGGGGTGATGTATCAGATTCTGATTACTAACCCTTGCCTTTCATTTATGCAGATGGATCTATAGAACACCCGATGACCGTCCAGCTGGGACGAGGAACCATGATTCAGCTGGCTAATGCTGTTATTGAGACTGGAAACATTGGAGCTACCATCCAATTTGGTAGTGTCGATTTCCCTGCTGTCGTTGCAAGAGCTTTTGAGGCTCCTACTCGTCGCACGCATCTGCCGGTGCAGCGACCCCCTACTGAAGCTCCTACCCTTCGTGTGCATCTACCAGCATAACGACCTGCTGCCGAAAATTCTCGAGGGAGGATTTTTGTGTTCGAGAGGCTGTCACAGCCTAAGGCCCTGACCACCAGAAGAATTGTGAATGGTGGAAGAGTTTCTATGGTGACTACAAACACCACTACTCTGTCAATCAGGTTATCTGCACCTGGAAGTACGATGCTGAGTCTTCCTCTTATGGAGGAAGGCCTACAAGGAGGCAGAGAAGAAAGATGAACGCGGAACTCCGAGCTTAGCAGCAACAACTCCCTGTCCACCCTTCAAATCTATCGGCCTAAGAGCCTGAAGCCAATGTTCCTACCCAGAACAAGTTTTCTGATTTAAAATGGGTGAATAGGAATAGCTCCATTGGTGAGCTAAAGAAGTCCTTCTGGGAACAACGATGTGAGGTCCGAGCCCCTCCAAAGTAGAAAGAGCTTGAAACTCTGTCCGCTCGAGTATACAGAGTATTAAAGACACTGAAGGATAAAGGTCTGAAGATGAAGTTTCAACGGCCTTTAGTGATCATGACCAGAAGAACCCCGCCAAGGGAGCGTCTGTCCTTTGCTGTAGAAGGGAGAGAAAGAAGGCAAAACCCATGCGGTGAACAATGGGGCGTGACATCTGAACCATATGTTCAAGGATTTGTTGCTGAAAGGTACCGGTGGAAAGGAAATCAAGTCTGGAGGCCAAAGCCTCAAAGGAATGAGAAGGAATATAGAAGAGAAGGAAGAACGAATTTGGGCGTGACATCCGGTGAGGCTTACCAGAGATCCGCCCCCATCAACAAATAACGTTAGAGGTGGGCCCCTAAAAGGACCCATAATGACACTCCTCCAGACAGTAGACACCTTGGAGAATCCTCCAGGGGATCCCGTCGCCCTCCATCCCCTCTAAAGGAAGAGACTAACTTCGACCGCAGTCCACTGATCGAAGAAGTCCCCTTGCCTAATCAAGAACCGAAAATCCAATGGCGTCGCCGCTCAGAGATCCGAGTACTGGAAGAAAATATAGATGATCAAAATATAGGAGAGGAAGAATACCTTGAAGGGGAAGAAAATATTGATGAATTTCTGGAGGAAATTCTAAAAGAGTAAATACAAGAAATAAATAACATCTTGGACATGTAGGTAGTCTATATGGTGAGACACACCAATGCTAATGAGAAAGCCTACTACAATAACGATGAAGATGAAGACGATCAACAACCGCCGGTTAGGCAAGTTTATCGACGTCGTCATAAAGCTGGGTCCACCACTGGCAGAGGTGGTCATTCCCAAGTAGAAGAAGAAAGAGAAGAAACCGAGGAGAATCCCTTCGCTGACGAGAATGTCACACTTGCAGACATGTAAAGACATATTAGTCGACAAATGAGAGCCAAAGATAGAGAAATCTGTCAGTTGAATGAGAAGATGACTGAGATGATAGCTCAGAAGGGGGCAATGATGCAGAGAACTGCCGCTATTGGTGCCATGCCCAATCCTCCTGTTGATCCTCCAAATTTTCAAATTCCTCAAGTCTCGGGAGGATTAGATATTCCTGATGGTGGTCACGAGGCTCATAATGTCATCCGTCAGCCCATCCCACAAAATGTTGCAAGTACTTTTGAACCTGTGACCGCTGCATAGTTGGAAGGAATAATAATAAAAAGGATCAGAGCTATCATAGTTGTTGATAAGGCAGAGAAATTAGTGGGCAAGGGTCATCCGTATCCTCTTGAATACGACCAAGTGCCGTATCCAAAATAATATTCAATACCAAAGTTCAATACTTTCAACGGTAATAACAACCTCAGGCAGTAATTGGCACAGTTTAAAGCCACTTGCGGGAATACAGGAGGCAATGACGCCCTACTCTTCCGACAATTCGTCAGCAGTTTGACAATAACTTCTTTCAAATGGTATGCTGAACTGCGGAATGATTCTGTGAAGACATTCGCATATTGAAAAATATGTTTGTGAAGAGATTTGCTAGTGCAACTGAGAAGATCACGATCGCTGACCTCGCTCTGGATAAGAGAAAAAGAGAAGAATCAGTGACTAAATACATCACTCGCTGGCAAAATTTGAGCATGAAATGTGAGCAGCAGTTAGAAGAAGAACATGCAGTACAGTTGTTAATGTGCAACATAGATGACAAGATGCAACCCTTCCTGTGCATGTCTACAATCAACATATTTCAAGACTTGCTTAATAGAGTGGCGAAGTTCGAGAAACTGAATTTTTCCAGATCAGAAAATCACTCTGATAAGCCCAAGAAGGCTAAGGCCCCGGGTGCTAGAAGGGGTGAGGCCGACTCTACGTTCTTCTCTAGAGCTGATAGAGAAAAACAAGTGATTTACAACGTAGACAAAGGCAAACAACCGATGCAATATCAAGAAAAGCCTAAGCAAGTTTATAATCCCAGCCCCCAACCGAAGTTGATACTAGGGGGAAATGATAAGCCACAAACTTATCAAGGTGGTGGAGAACGCCCGAGACAGACAATAGGAACTGGTGATAGAACGTTCCAATCCCTTAAAGATAAAATGAATAAAGAATATTCATTCAAGAGGGAGAGTGTCACTAAATTATTTCGACAAGTATTAAAATCGGGTTTAGAACTACCTGAATGCAAGAGACCCGAAGAGTCGAAGCACACTGGTGATCCAAATTATTGCCCATATCATCGGGTACTCAGCCGTCCTATTGAAGATTGCTACATCTTCAAGGATTGTCTTAAAAGAAAATATTAAAAAGGGGAACTCACATTGTCCGACAATGTGTTGTCTCACCCTAGAAAGGAATCAACTCGGGTGGTCACGTCCTCTTCCGTACCCCTGGTTGAAGAAAGAAGAAAAAGAAAAGAAGAAAATTCAGGAAGAACAGTGGAAGACTGTGGTCTCCAAGAAAACTGTGAAGATGTTGAAGCAGCTTGAAGGAGTTCCAGGTGTAAAGTGGAACTCTCCTATTGAGCCAATGATAGATTTGAAGGTGCTACCAGTGGTATGACCTTCTACTTCTAAACAGTTTTCCGACCAAGCAGGTACTTCAAAGTCTGGAAGGGTGAAATCCTCCAAGAAGAGAACCAAGCTGAAGAAGCCCAATGAGAAGATGACTACGACTCAAAGGGTTATCGACAGTTTGGATGAATACTACCAAACTGTGAGGCGACCTATCAAGCTCATTGACTTTATGACAGAGCTTAAAATAGATGAAGCCAAAGAAGGAGATGAAGATTCTCTTCCCAAAGAAGTATGTAAGGTCATCTCGGTGGCGTCGAGTACCTTAACAAAAGAAGAATACATAGAAGAAGTACCCTCTGTATCCTGTATGATGGTTTTGCCAATGGACTACAGCTCACAAGAGGACTTGTATTTTCTTGAAGAAGATGAATTAGACCCTAGCATAGAGTCTCGAATCGGACATGTAAATTTGGGCGGTGACTCTGAATCAACAGATGCATCCCTAGACGCAACAATGGCTGATTCTAAAGAAAATTCTCAATTAAATGACTCTGAACCGAAGGAGATTACTCAAGTGCAGTTAAGAAGCGGCAATGTACTACCGCCTCCACCTAAGAAAGGGGTCTCCAACAAAGACAAGGAAAAAGAGATAGTTATCAACGATGATATTATCCCTGAAGATCCTAAGAAAAAGAAGGCTTCAGCCAATGGGATAGATTATAATATTTTATCCCATCTAAGAAAGCTCCCTCTCTTACCTCGACATGCGCGTCGGGCCGACAAACCAGCCATGCATGCTTTTCTCTAGCGTGGTGGGAGGAAACCCGGTGCGACGCCAATGACAAGATAGTCGAGTGACTGCTCGATCCACATGCCAACATCTACAACACTGACGATCGCAAAGGTATAATGCAAAAGGAGGCCATTTGGATTTAAGTGAGTATTCAAATATCAAAGGGGTATTTTGGTCAAAACTGCTTGATCTGGTCTACCAGGTTTGACCAGGGCTAGAGCTTGATCCAATGTACTCCTAATGATGATTAGGATGCATTGGAGAAGGTTACAAGGCTTAATTTGAAAATGTCATGTTGAATTCTATAAAAGCTCCAAAATGCCCTTAACCTCTAGTTGACTGGAGGTCAAAATTAGCACCAAAATACAGTTACTACTTAACATATCTTGATAAAGGGTCTGAATGTGATTAGAGCCTTTAAAGAAGGCTCCAAGGTGAAATTCCACTAGTGGACATGTACAGTGGCATAGGCCGTAAATATTTGAAGGTTTTACAACCTTTGGATTTCAATCCAGTTTATGTGGTTAGAGATCTCAGATTGAGCTTAAATTTGGAGGGTAGACCCTTGGGACATGCCTAATCAATATGCAATTGATAGATCATGAATCAGAGTTTATTTGATTGGGGTTTGAAGTGTTTAAAAAATCATTGGAAAATGATATCAGGATAGGGCCTTTGAACCCTGGGTTTTGGTCTGCATTTATGAATTTGATCTAGATTTTGGATTTAAATGCATGAATTTGAATTATTCAATTCATTGACAATCATTTGAATGATCATAAGTGATTGGGTAGGATTGAAGCCAGATTAGAGGCAGGATCAAGGTTTAAATTGGAATTGAGATATGGATAGGTTTAAATTCTGGATCATAAGTTTGAAGTTTGGGCTTGATTTGAATCTGGATTGATCCTAGGGTCTAGGTAGATCTAGGGATTGGATAGATCCCAGGGTCTAGATAGATCTTAGGGTCTGGATAGATCTTTGGGATTAGATTGGTCCTAGTGACCTCATATAAAAATGAGGTCAACATTATACTCCCACGAACATGCTAAGTGCTCGAATTCAATATCCAAAAATGCTGTTTGAATCGTAAATAACATGAATGCTAGTTCATCCTGTCCCTACAACCATACAAATGCTTAAAAAAATTATGAAATTAATTTTGAAGTTATAGTCTCTATTTTTAAAATCAAGATCATTTATATGCTGTACAATGTTCTTAAGTAGATCACCTTGTTGTTATGACATGCTCTTAAATTTCACATTTCAAATTTGATCCTCTATTCCTTAATGACTAGAGTCCATAAGATTTGAACCCTATGATGGCTATGTTGACACAAATTATCAACTAGTGGGGATTTTACTTCTAAAAATATCCCCAAATCCCACAACAAATCATTTTGGACTTAAATCTTAATAAAATACGAAAATATAAAAAATTATAAAGTAAAGAAATATTTGAACACAATCTATCGAATTAAAATTTAAAGTAAAAATAGATCAATCCATCGTAATCGTTAGTCAATGATGATAAATTCAATAATAACTTCAACTTATAAAGAGCCAATGTTTTATCAAGTGTATTGCTATGTTCAATATCAAATAATCTTGCTAGTAAAGATATGACACATATCCTCTAACTGACTATTTTATCACCAAATAACACCACATATAAATAGTTATGAATAGGGCTCTCTGTATGAGTGTTTTCATTGTAAAATGACACCACTAAATTACTTTTACATCAAAGCCCATAAGTTTACAAATGGCTTAAAAATCTTTGAATTGTGTATCATAGGCCACATTTGTTAGACCTTAAAGCTCTCTAAGCTAAGGTTGACTTATATTTGATACCCTAGAAAAACATCCAACCTAAGTCTATAAGGTTCCCTTGGACGAAAGTATCATTCAATTAGGTTAGGCCGACTTCCTCTATTCACTATGTTGATCATGGACCATGGCAATTTATAATGATAGAACCATGTGATCTTGATAGGGTTTATTGTCATTCTCCTCACTATCTTCTTAAGTTTATGATTGTAAACATTTCTAAACTAAATTTACTATCACTATATGCTTAGCATTTAGTATATGAAGACTAGCCTTAATCAAAAGGTCTTTCTCGTTATTAAATGGATAATTATAAATGTTTGCTCCCATGGGTAATATTGAATCTGATTCTAAAGTCCTCGCAAAATGAGAGTGAAATTTTGAGTATTGTCTTATATGCAATTAATATGTCTTATAAAAATTTTGCCCAAGTGCCAAAACTCTTTAAATAGACCGTGGTGCAAATTTTGGGCTGCATATTGTGTTCAAATTCTCATGAGGAACTTGATGATTGTAAAATATCCATTATATTCTTAAAGGGTGAAAAACTCCATACTTTGTACCGTTTAGAAATTTGTCACTCGTTTTTTTTCTTTTATCACTCAACTTTCTCTTGTGGAGATCCCAAACAATATGTGAGAGGCTCTACTAGTATTTTAGTGAAAGGAAGTAGTTCTTGAGGAAATGAGAGTTAGAAAAACAGGACTTGATGAGATGAAAAAAACAGGAAGTTGTTCTTGAGGGAAGTCTACTATTGGTTGTAAGTGGGTGTTTTTAGTGAAGTCTAAATCAGGTTGGACTATTAACTGATATAAGACTAGATTGATTGGAAAAGGATTTATTCAAGCCTATGGCATTGTTTATTTGGATATTAACGCATTTGTAGAAAAGTTGAAAACTAAAAGAGTTTTATATTCTACTATAATAATCTTGATTGGCCTCATCACCAACTACATATTAAGAGCACTTTCCTTAATGAAATCTTGAAGAAGAAAGCTATATGAATCATTCTCTTAGAGTCAAAAGGAAATAACTCAAAGATATTCTTACTCAAAAATATTATTTTATCATCTCAAATAATTTGCTAGTTTTGTTTGAAAATTTTACCTAGTCTATAAAAAAGAAGACTACAATAATCTTGATTGTCCTCTACACCAACTAGATATTAAGGGCACTTTCGTTCATGAAATCTTGAAGATGAAGCCTATATGAACCAAGAGGGGGCCACCTAGATTAGGAGGAAAAGAAGTGTGCTCATTGCATGGGGATGATTTCTCTGCTAAGAAATATTTAAATAGATGTCATAATTAATTGAATCTTTTTATTTGAATTTCAAGTTTTAATTTAATTTAGTTTAATTTGGCAAGCTATCATAGCAAGAGTTCCATAAATATTACATAGTTGTTCTTGATCAAGAATAAGTCAAAAAAATATGTTTCCTTCCAAAATTACAGTATTATTCGTATATTCAGAGTGCAGGCATTGATTCTATCTCCTACAAGAGAGCTTGCTGCACAGACTGAAAAAGTCATATTAGCAATTGGTGATTACATAAACGTGCAGGCTCATGCTTGTATTGGTGGAAAGAGCATAGGGGAGGATATTCGAAAACTGGAATATGGAGTTCATGCGGTCTCAGGAACTCTTGGTAGAGTTTGTGACATGATCAAGAGAAGGACCTTAAGGACAAGATCAATTAAATTGCTAATTCTTGTCAGTAATTTGTTACTTTGTTTTTTTTTTTAACCCAACACAATGTTTGTTTTCTTTTATAGAACTAAATATAGCAATTTTGAACAGGATGAGTCAGATGAGATGCTGAGCAGAGGTTTTAATGATCAAATATATGATGTTTACAGATATCTTCCCCCCGATCTTCAGGCAAATAACAAAACTTTTGTTGATTATGCCCTTCATCCCTTTTACCAATTCTTTATCATGTATTCAAGTTTTATGCTACTCTATTAGCTTTTTAGTTCCGTACGAGGCAGCTTGAAATATTTTAAATTTGTTCTTGTTTAGCCATTCTATTTGCAACTACTGTTATATTTCATCTTTATTATTGTTTCTTAAGATACTTCTTGAAAATTGATTCTCTTAAGAATGGCTTTCCATCAATGCACTTATTAAAGAAATTTCTGTAGACCTTGAAGGAAACTTAAAAAGAGCTATAAAATGATATGTTTATAATATTTGATTGAAAATAATTCTTTGTATTTTTTTTTTTCTTTATTTGGTTTTAATGGTTAGATTTGGAAAGGTCAGTTGTGTTATTCAATCAACGAGGATCAATTAGGTTGGTATAGTTAGATTAAACTGGACTTAAGGGATGGCTAGGTCGGGCTCATTGGTTCTTGTTATGGTGAGGAAATATGGTTTAATTTCTTTCTGTTTAAGAAAATTTAGTTGGATAATGCTGATGATGAATGATCCAGAGTTGGGTGGGGATAGCTTATGAAACTTATTAAAAATATATATGACATGGAAATTAAATTTTCTTTGGAGGAATATGATTTGACAATGCTCCTAAGTAAGTTGGGAGCGAGAGAAGAGAGAATGAGGAAAATAATTTAATTTCTTCTTGTTTAATTCATTACATGGGATTGGCTACATGAATCCTTTTTCTCCATTATGTCCTGTTAAGAGTCAAATTCTCATTCAAATCTAATAAAGAAAGGTTATTTCTAATATTTTCTAACCAAGTATTTTTATGTCTACCTCTATTTTTCTTAACATAAGCAAAATCTAATACATCTACTCTCCTAATTTGGTAATCAGAAGGCTGTCGTTTTATGTGACCAATCCATCTAAGGCGACTCTCAATAATCTTATCTTCCCCTAGAACTACTCCAACCTTTTCACGTATATGCTTGTTTCGTATTTTATCTCTAAGAGTAAGCCACTCATCCCCCCAAACATCCTCATCTTTGTAGCAGTTACCTTAATATTATGCTTCTATTTTAATGGCCAACATTTTGCACCATAAAACATTGCAGGTCTCACCACCATCTTATAGAAATTTTCCTTAAGTTTGAGGGGGACTTTTCTATCACACAACAAGCCCGATGCATTTTTGCACTTCAAAACTCTAACTTGAATTCTACTAATAATATCCCTATCTATTTCACCATCTCTCTGAACAATAAACCCAATATATCTAAAATGTATACTCTTATTAATGACTTGATCGCCCAAAGTCAAAATCCCCCCATTATATCTATTATTACTAAAAATTGCACTTCATAAATTTTGTTTTAGATTTACTCAAATAAAAACCTTTAGACTCTAAGGTTGACCTCCATAATTCATGTTTACCTTCAACTCCCTCTCTAGTCTTATCAATAAAAAAGAATATCATCAGCAAAAAACATACACTAAGGTACAACCTCTTTCAAATGTCTAGTTTGAACATCCAGATTAAAGCAAAAATATATGGGCTTATGGTTGATGCTTGTTGTAGTCCAACTGAAATAGAAAAATACTTGGTCAAATCACCTTATGTTTGAACACAAGTAACAGCTCTTGCATACATATCCTTAATGACTTGAATATAAGCATTATTAGTTCCTTTCTTTTCTAGAACTCTTAATAACACTTCTATTAGAACTTTATCATATGCTTTATCTAAATTAATAAATATCATATATAGATCCTCCTCATTCTCTCTATACTTCTCCATTAAACCTCTCAATAAATGTATAGCTTCCATTGTAGACCTACCTTGCATGAATCTTAATTGATTTTGAGAAATATTAGTATCATGTCATAACCTATGCTCCATAACTCTCTCCCATATTTTTAAAGTATGACATATTAACTTACCTATTCTATAATTCACACAATCTTGTGCATCACCTTTATTTTTAAAAATATGAATCAAAACACTCATTCTCCACTCATCTGACATCTGTCTAATCTTCAAAATAATATTAAAAAAAGTTTAGTAAACCAAGAAATTCATTCATCTGCTAAGGATTTTCACACCTCTATTAGAATATCATCAGGTCAAATAGCTTTTTTACACTTCATTCTCTTTATAACCTCTCTAAATTTGGTTTTTACAAAAATCTTTATTTTTTATTTAGGATGCTAAGGTCACTAAAGTTTATTGTATTCTCATAATCTTCATTAAAAAGTTTAGGAAAATTTCTCATCTACCTTTATTGAATATCCTGTTATAATAAAAGCTCTTTTTGATATTCATTTTTAATGCATTTTATTTGAACTAAATCCTTACTACTCCTATCTCTTTGTTTGACTAACTTATACATATATCTTTCGCCCTACTTAGCATCTAATCTATTAATTAAATCATTAAAAACTTAAATATTTGCATCACATATTGCTTTCTAAGACTCCTTATGGGTCTCTTTATATCTTTTCTCAATTATCACAGTTTTTACATATAAACTAATTTTTATAACAAAGATTCTAATTTTTTATCTTTTTTTTGCATATTTTGATTAGATTACGAACTATTTTTATGATCTCTTCCTTTTGATACTATAAATACATCCTTTGCAACATTCTTAATATCACTAGCTATTTTTTTTCCACATAACATTAGCTTTTCTCTTACCCTAGGTTTTCTACGCACATTTAAATTATGGTTAGTCATTCCTTAAAAATAATCAGCAACTCATTGATTCTATCTTTAAAAGGTGGTCGACTACCCCAAATAAGGGAAGATGACTTTATAGAATAGTTTTGGATAGTTTTCTTGATTTTCTCTACCCAAATCTCTTCGTTTATCCAAATTTAGTCACCCCTTTCTTATGAGTTTAAATTGCAAATTATTCTCACCTCAAATTTTTATTTGCAAATTTATCTTTCGGAGTTTACACTTGTAAATTTTCTTGAGAGCCTTATGGAACATGACTTCTCATTTTATGTCTTTTACTTAGTGAATTGTACATGCAAAAAAAAAAAAAAAAATGGCTAGATGTGTGATAGGAAGTGGATACAATTTCTTCAAAATCAGTAAACATCGTTAAGAAATTAGGAAGAACACACCAAAATTATTTTTATTGCAGGATATATGAAAGAAAATAGCAATATATACACATCTCACTGTGACCTTTTGGTTGAGAGCTTAGGCTTCCAACAGAGGTCATGGGTTCGAGTCTTTGTGTATGCGTTGTGTATGTGAGTTTGCCTTAAATGGCCTAAATGTCCAAAAAAATAGCAATATACAGTTGTATCTTCAATTAGAGAGGAAGATCCAGCTCTTCTAAATCTCTAGCCGACGGCTAGACCCTCACAATTTAAGAAATTCTAATTTCAGCAAACTCAAAACACAATCTCGAAATCATCCTATTGTTAGCCTTAAATAGACTATTCTAATTCCCTCCCAAATTAGACCCCTTTCCCTAAATAATTCTCTCTCATATTTGAATTTAAATCATATCTCTTGCCCTAAATAATTCCCTCTCAATTGTAATTAAAACTTTCCTAAATAATTCCAACTTGGTTCATTCTCCCTTTTCCTAAATAAATTTCTTTTAGATTTTGAATTCAAATTAGCTCTCTTGCCCTCAATAATTCCCTCCCACTTATAATTGAAACTTTTCTAAACAATTTCCCTTTGATTAAGAACCTTCCTTAACAACTCCCTCTTGATTAAGGAACTTTTTAATTCCCTCTCAATCAAATTAGCCGGGCTATCAATACTCCCCTCCCAATGTGCTACCATATCCTCAAGGTGGAATGAAGAAAACTGCTGCTAAAGCATTGGGCTAAAAAATGGACTATCACTGGGTTGAATGATCCCTGCCTCTAGCATCCCCTTGATTAATCTCTTAATCTTTTCATTTTGTATTTGAGGATGAAGGTACAGACGAACACTGATAGACGAGTCTCCTTTGTTCAAGATGATAGCATGCTCGCATTCCTGAGGAGGAAATTTCTTACTGAAGAAGGATATAAGTGTTAACATTCTACCACAAAAAAAAATTTCTTACTTCAAAAGATATGTCACCTTTGATGGAATTTTTTCAATTAAACTCATCTTCAAGGTAAGAAGTCTCAACTTGAAGAAGTCTCAACTTGAAGATAAATTTGATGAAATTTCTATCTTTCATCTGGACATTCTAACAACAAAATCTCCAACAAATCTTGATATTGTACCCTTTCAAGTCTATACAAAAAGGAATAAGTCTAGCCAAAATCTCCAGCAATATCAAGACTTAGCATAGTTAATAGATAACAATGATTAACCCATCACTATGCATTCTCCTTTATATCCCATCTCCTATTGCACATCTTTTAAAAAATTTTCTTCTACTTATAAAACCTTACAAACATAAGCTTCTATTCCAATAGAATACTAAAATTTTATTTGAGACACTTGAAAACAAAAATTGGAAAGATGCTATAAGAGAAGAAATTAATACTTTGAAAAAAATTACAATTGGGAGATCGTTAATTACCAAAAGAGAAGAAAATTGTAGGATACAAATGGATTTTTTTGGTTAAATATAGAACATATGAAAGCCTATAGCAGTATAAAGTGAGATTGGTAGCCAAAAGATTTAAAAAATAGACTACTATGAGATTTTTGCTCCTATTGCAAGAATGAATATAACGCACATAATAATTTCTCTTATAGTCAACTGTGGATGGTCCATGCAACAATATGATAGGAGTTTTTTTTTCTTATATGGGGATGTGGAAGTTTGTATAGATCAACCATCTTGATTTGATTGTTCTTTTACAATGAACAAAATGTGTAAATTAAAGAAGGCTTTTTATAGACTTAAGTAATCTTTGATCGCATATGATTTATCATATTTATAAAATTTATGAATAAATTTGGATACAAATATAGCCAAGGTAATCATGTCTTTTTCAAAATTATTCTCTTACTTGTAGAGCCATCCTTACAAACATAAGCTACAATTTCATTATAATATTACAAACTCTTTTTGAGGCACTTTGATGTAAAACAAACAAGCGAAGATGAGTTGCTCAAGGAATTTGCACGCTTAATTTTTAGAGAACAATATTAAATGAAACTTATGCTGATTTAATGCTAAGATAAAACAATAAGGCGATAAAATAAACTTAGGCTGAGTCACACGCGTAAGAGTTAAGATCATATAACAATCAAGTCAATATAACGTTGCGTATATGAATGGTTTTCAACAAATATCCCTAGTCTAACAATGAGATTAATTACTAGGAGTGTCCACTCACTCAACTCTCTGATTCACTAGGCTTTAGCAGAGAAAAGATTAACATAATCTTCATGAGGCAAGTTACAACCACATTCGAGAGATAAACTAAGAACATACAAGAGTTGGTGAGGAGTTCACCCATAGAAGAAGATGTGGAGTCCCGTTGGTGGGATGGGTGTTGGGGAAGTAGTGGACAGCTATTTGATATTTCCGGCTATCTCAAACAGCCCTTGGGAGCCCTTCCCAATGGAGGGACACCAAAGAACAAGTGCCAAAGTTTTTGGACAGCAGCCTCGGTGGAGTGGACAGTAGTTTGGACTTGTGGAGAAATCTGGACAGCAAGTTTCTTTCTTCCAGAATTCTGGGCAGCAACTCAATCAGGGAAAATCTGGACCTTGTTGCCCCGTTGGAAGGGGAAGAGGGTGGTGTAAGGGCTATAAAACTTCCCTGAGATCTTCTCTTCCTGTGGAAATAATTGTGGAGGCTAGGGAAGAGAAAGGGGCAGGTAAGGAGAAAAGGGGAGGGGCTGGCCGGCAGCACTAGGAGGGAGAGAGAGAAGGTGGTGGTTTAATTGCTTGCCTTGTCATTAATTCTCAATTAAGACGGATTGGAGGGAAATAGGCTCAATTTGAATTTGAATGGGGCTTAATTTGGGGAGTTAATAAGGAAGTAATAATGGCTAGAATTAATGAGAGACAGGGATGAGTGGGCCGGCCTATAGGGGGGAGGAGGAAGATTTTGTCCACATTCAATGAATGTGGACCACACAATGAATTGTAATTAAAGACTAATCTGAGAATTAATCTCAGATTTAGGGTGATGGAGAGATATTTCCTTCAAGGCTTAGGCATAAATAGAAAGCATTTGAAATTCAAATTATTTTGAATTTGAATTCAAATCATTTCCTAAAATACAAGGAGCCAAATAAGGAAATAAGTAATTGGGAGGTTAATGGGGAATTCAAGGGGGAACCCATCATGGGGCCGGCGGTATCAAGGAGGAGGTAGGGGATTGGGAGGATGAGAGGGGGTTTCCAAATAGGTGATGATGACTAGGAAAGAAAAATATTAAATCCAATTTGATTTATTTTAAAACTGGATTCAACATAGAAACTTTCCTAATTTGGATTTCCTAATTTGGAAAGAATTTGAAATTCAAAATTTGAATTTCAAATTGAGGAGTTCTCTTCCTAAATTAAGGGAGGTAATTTTGGTAAGTGATGATGATGACATTAACCATCATTAATGGTGGGTGGGTACTAGGGCCGGCGGCATGGTGGTGGGGTTTAGGAGAATTTGGTTGGGGAAGGATGAGGTGAAGCCGGTGGTGGAGCTTGGGGAGGGATTGGATGGTGGAGGCTAAACACTTGGTGGTGGATGGAGAGGGGAAGAAAGGAGATGAAAGAAAAACAAATAAGAGAAAAGTAAAATAACGAACTCACAAAGAGATCGTAAGAACTGCGAATCTTGGACTCTTCCAAAGATTGATGGGTATTGCAAATCACCCTCCTCGGGCTTCTCCTCTCATGAACTCACTAAGAGATCAAACAAGCACAAACTTTTTTTATTCAATAATTCATCATCCCCTCTCCAAGAGGAGGGAGAAGGCTTAAATAGTCAAATACATGAAGGAAAATAAAAAGACACAATTGCCCCTAAGGCAAACATAAGACAAAGCCCTCAAGTGAGGGTAGAAAGGGATAAAGAACAATAAAAAATCAAATACATAAAATATATCAAAATAAATAGACACGATCGTAGCCGTTGATCTTCGATGTCCTCATCACACTTGAAAACAAGAATTGAAACGATGTTGTAAGAGATGTTAAGAAAAAAATCACACTTGAGATATTGTTGAAGTGCTAAAACGGAAGAAAAATATAAAATCCAAATGTTTTTTTTGGTTAAATATAAAGCAAATGGAACTCTAGAATAATATAAAGCAAGATTGGTAGCCAAAAGATATACTTAGTTTTATAGGATTGACTACCAAGAAAGTTTTGTTCCTATTGTGAAAATGAATATAATACTTATCTTAATTTATCTTATAGCCATTCGTAGATTGTCTATATGGTAACATGATGTAAAGATTGTTTTCTAATATAGGGATGTTGAAGAAGTTTATATGGATCTACTATATGGATTTGATAGTTCTTTTAGAAAGAACAAAGTTTGTAAATTTAAAAAATAGGCTCGATGTGGCTTTAAACAATCTTCGACAAGATTTGATATATTTATAAAAGTCATGAATGAAGTTGGAGATAAACAAAGTCAATGGAACTATTCATCTCTCATCAAAATATGTTATAGATGTACGGAAAAGGAAAAAAAATAATTAATTGTGATCCTTGTGAAATCAATTGAACTGGGTCAAAAATTGGATGCAGATGAAGAAGGAAAATAAGTAGATGTGGGATAATATTAAATATTAGTTGAAAATTTAATCCATCTCAAACCTATCTAGACATCACATTTGTAATAAATCTCATCAGTTCATTCATATACAGACCTAAATAATCTCACCTTCAAACTTCTTATAGAATTCTTAGATATCTTAAATCAAATCTAGGCAAAAGAATTTTGTATAAAAGGCATGATACCTTCTAAATTAATGGTATACTGATGCAGACTATGTTGGGTCATCTCTGTACAAGTATATATTTTTGGAATCAATCTCATAACATACATCAACAACAACATCAATAACATCAAGCCTTTGTCCCACTACGAGGAGTCAGCTATATGAATCCTTTTTTCGCTATTGTGCCCTGCTAAAAGTCAAATTCTTATTTAAATCTAATAAAGAAAGATCATTTCTAATATTTTCTCATAACATAAAGGAGCAAAAATATTTTCTTAAGATCTACCTCTGAATTTAAATTTTGAGCTATTGCTAAAAAATCTGCAAGCTTTTATAGATAAAAATAAATCTTGGAAGATAAATCAAATGGGAATGACTAATGAAGATATATTGCAATAATATATATGCCATTTGCCAAATATGTGGAGATGAATAAATATTTCATAAAAGAGAAATTAGAAAGTATGTTGATTATACTGTATATGTTCCAGCATGAAATCAACTTGCTAATATTCTCATCAAAAGACTCCACAACCCCATGATCAAAAACATTTTAGGCAAACTTGGAATGATAGATCATTTATATCATTCAGTTTGAACGAGCGTTGAAAGACCGTGTGATTTAGAAGTCCATTAATCTTGGCAGGATTTCTCGAGTGCATGGGTTAATGGTTTTAACCATTAGATTGATCCTATTTTATCCTTTAGATTGCAATTAATGTGCCTTTCCTTCCTCTTCTAGTTTCTGCCTTGCTTGGAAACTTTTTATCTTTTTTTAGTAGTTAGTTTTAATTTATTTTCATTACAGGAATTTTGAAAATATAGAATATATACTTTCATACTTTGTATAGAATCTTTACTGAGAGTAAAGGAATGAATATATACTTTCATACTTTGTATAGAATCAATCAAAAAAAATAAAAGTAATTTTTTTTTTTATTTTCTACTTTTTATAGCTTTGTCTATTTTGCTGAGATTATGGGTAACCTTTACTGCTCTCCCTCTTGCCCTTTTTATCAGTTTCGTTGGTGTTGTTTCTATTTTCCTCCCTCTTTAGTTGTCTTGCATTCGTCATCCAAATCATTTATCCTTTGACTCACCAATTTCAATATGAAATTACGAAAAAAAAAAGGAAACCAGTAGAGCCTTGGTATTTGATTGGAATTTCTGGATGTCTAGCATAGCTAAGCATACGAAGTTTTTATTTGTGTTCAATATTTTGATGATTACAGTTGTCATTAAAACCTTTACACCTCATCAATGATCGCCTACAAGCCAAAATGTTCCTGTAGTAGACAATAAGATGTTGATCATTAACACAAATGTAAGCAGCAACAGCTATGAAAAGCTTTCTCATGATATGTAAAATATTGTTCTTCCTTTGAACAGTCATCTCATTCATGTTACTAGTTTTTGTGGTATTCTATTCACAATAGCATGTATTTTTTTACTTATTACCCTACATAAAACCAATGTCCTGTTAGTTATAAAATGTTAAAACCATTAGTACATTTATAATGTTTAATGAGTAGGTTCCCATGGATGTCATTTGAGAGGCAAGTCTTTGATAAAAACTAACTTGATTTTTGTACTTGTTTTTATTGATTATATACTTTTTTTTATTCTCATTGAGCTGTACCTGGATTATTTAATATCTCCCTAGGGATATTTAAAATGTTTTTTCTTGGAATTTTGATGATGTGTTATATATATATGGTATAATTTTTCATTTTGCTTTCGTTGACTACATTAATTAGTATAACCATATCTGCCTCTCGCCCATGTTGTTCTAATATCTGCCACACTTCCTCATGAAATATTAGAAATAACTGGCAAGTTCATGACGGATCCTGTGAGAATACTGGTCAAGCGTGATGAGCTAACTCTGGAGGTGAACTATATTGCTTCGTGTCAATTCTGTGTTTGAAATTCGTACAGTTGATCACACGTGGCTCATTTTCTGAATGCAGGGTATCAAACAATTCTTTGTTGCTGTTGAGAGGGAGGAGTGGAAATTTGATACTTTGTACGATCTCTATGACACGCTTACTATCACCCAAGCTGTTATTTTCTGCAATACTAAAAGAAAGGTGACACAGTCCTTTTATTTATTCATTCCATTTGTTTTCGTAATTCTGAGATTATCTGAAACTTTTGATTTATGGGATTATTTACTTTTTAAGTTTCTTAATATCTTTTTCTTTTAACATTTTTTTTTATGCCAAGTTTCTCAGCATCAGCTAAAATTTGATCCAGTTTTCTCAGCAGCTAAATTTGGGGTCATTCATGAACCATATGACCTTACACATTCATCATCAATCGCAGCACCACATCTAAGCTTGAGTTTCATTTTTCATTACATTTAGAATAAGTTAGCTACATCAAGTGTCTGCAAAGCATCAAACCAAGTGATACTCACATGCATATTCTTATTTCAGGCAATTGGTTGCTTTAAAATTGAAAAAAATGTTTCAGAAAGTGATGGTTTCATTTTCACTTGTTTTAATTGTAGAAATAGAATTATAACTTTTGAGGGAGTTTTGATAAGAGTTGTGGAGTTTAAAATCAAACTTGGTGTCTAACTTGATGCAACCAAATGATGGATTTAACAAACTTCATCATTTTTCAAAATATGATTTCTTATATCAAGCAATCAAATGTGTCGTAAGTGTGAAATGGTGGTTCTTCAGTTATGTATAGCACAGCCCATTTATTATTCTCAATATTGTGGTTATTCAGCAAAAGTAGCATAAAGGTTTTTTCCATCACAATACAGCATTTATATTATTTTAATACGGGAAACATAAGTGCATTTGAATATCAAGTTACTTTTTAGGCTAAATCAAGTAAAAATAAATAAGTGTGAATCGAGCATCAAATTGTGCACAATTTATTATAAAATAAAGGCCTTTCATATAAATTTAGGGACCCAGCTGCACATATTTGCATGAGGAAAACCTAAGTACATTATAAATAAAAAAAATGAGAAAAAATGAAAAATCTATGTTTTAGTGTGAACAGTCTAGTTTTTATAAAAGATTTGATTTTTGAAAAAATCAACAAGGAAGAATTTAGTTAAAATTAAAATGAGAAGTTCTAGAAAAGATCTATAGACAAGTAAAGAGAAGAACAAATTTTAAATGCATAATAATATCAAAGTATGGTTATGGAAGCTCTGAAAGAAAGAAATGGATCAAATGATTGCCAAAAAGGCCAAATGGGCCAAACTTTGAAAAGAAAGTTCTTATAACTGAAATTAGACTTGCATCATTTTTGTGCTTTTAGTTCTTAATGTGCATTCTACTGCATTGGAGACATGCTTGCTTTTAAAACTTTTTTTTCTTTGATGGAATGCTTGAAGCAACTTTATTAAGAAAAAATTACAAGCAACTAAGTGATTGATCCACAATCACAGTCCTCCTTGTGTAAAGTAATAAAGAAAGGAGGGACCTTATTACTACTTAAGTCATCCCAAAAGAAATCTAAACAACGAGCATAGTTAGCACAAAAATCAGCTAGCTTATTACATTTCCTATTAACATAATGAAATAAAACTTGATTAAATTCAGTGAGAAAAGAAAAATCCTCTATCTTTGGACCTCCTTCTTTGACAGGCTCCTTATTAAAGATCTTCTGAACAAAAGCAATAACATTCTGATTATCCCCCTCAATGATAATCCCTTTGTACTCATACATCCAGTCTAGGACGAACTTCTTAACTAACAAGATTGCAAAAAGCTCCATCTGTGCTGAATCCCAATGCAAACAATTCACACCAAAGGCACACAAAAATCTGCCTCTTTGATCCTTGAAGACACCTCCAACACCAGCATTGTAATTGCTTCCTAAAGAAGCATTAATGTTAAGTTTAATCCATTCAGGGGGAGGAGGATACCAATAAGAAGACAGCTGCGAGAGTTGGTTGGTATCCCATTATTCCAAACTTCCTTTGAAAGATGCCTCATCCATACTAATTGCATTAGGTGCAATGATTGTGAAGCTATCCTCCATTCCACCATGCATTACCTTGTTTCTACTCTTCCAGCTTAAGAAAACTGCAGAGCAATATACATTCCCAATGAAAGGTCTTGAGTCTGCCAAGCTTCTCAAACCCTAAAAACAATCTTGAATAGATGAAAAAATCGGGATCGTGAACCCCCAACTCCTAAGAATATTGAAAACTTGCAACAACTTCATACAACTAACCGCAATATGCTCAGCATTCTCCTCAACCTAACACCCTTTAGGACATTCATTATTCCTAGACAGCCTTCTAAACATCAAAAACTCATTTGAAGGAATAGCATTAATAGATAGTCTCCACCAAAATAAGTCTACCCGAGGCCTAAGCTTCAGACCTCTTCTCCAACGCCAATGGAGATCTTCAACTCCATTCGCATTCAATTTCTAAAATATTAAAGCAGATAGAGATTTACCTGAACATTTGAATTTGAGTTCCATCTGATCCCCATCTTGATCAGGAAAGATAGGAATACCCTTTATGTAAAACCCGCAAAAAATGCCGTTTTAGACCTTGCACGCTTTTCGATGCGTCGCATCGAGTTTTAAGTGAATTTTTTCAAAGTTGTCGGAATTCGGCGCAATAAATTTTATAAATAGTGCACAGAATTCTGAGCGAATCGATGTATAGAACCTATATTGGATTTTAAGTATTTTGGGAGTTAATATTTTCGGAAAGCTCTTTATGACAACTTTGCCCTTGATGTCATTTGAATAGGGATGAGTTTTAAGTAAGGGCTTTTAGGTAATTAGGCTTTTAATAAAAGGATCTCACTATAAATACGGGACCGAATGTTTCGGTCCCCATTCTTGCTTGCGGCCCGAACCGAACGAGAGAAGGAGGGGCATCGGGTAGGAGGCGACTCCGGCGATCCTAGAGGCGGTTACCGGTGACATTTTGCGAGGGGAATTGAAGGGAACTTATGAGGAAGGCTAGGGTAAGTTGTTTTCTTGAGCTCTTCTTTCCATTGAGTTTTCTCTAAGGGAAGAAATTAGGGTTTTGAGAAAAACTTAAGTTTTCTTTGAGATAAGTTTAGGGAAGGGTAAGGGGATGTTTTTAAACCCAAATATGAGTTTTTTTCAAGAAAAATGTGAATTTTGGAAATTAGGGTTTCTCTCAATTTTGTTTTTCTTTGGAGATGCTTTCACAAAAGTAGTTCCTAATGGCATAAGAGTCTCTAATTGAAAATTAATTTAAGGTTGTGGAAATTTTAAGTTTCAAAATTTAGGGTTTTTCCCTAATCATGGAATTTTTTATCCTTATGGTTCTAAATGGTTTTGGGAAGGGTTTTAGTGACAAAATTAGGGCTTTTACTTGAAATACAAGCTTTTCTAAATTTTGATTTAATATAATTTGAAAATTAATTATATTTTAATTATTATTTGAGTGTAGGGAGAGATGTTTGCATGCATAAAATCTAAAATTTATGACTAAATCCTATTTGAGAGAATGGGAATGAGGGATGTCTTGAAATGGTAGGAGGGGTTTAAATAAAAAAATGGGCATGACATAGGGTTGAGTTCTTTATTAATATATATTAAGGATTTAGGAAGTTTATATGGGGACTAATGATATTTACACGTTATGTTTGTCTCTTGTAGATATTGATTGCTTAAGAGGAAAGGGGCGTAAGGACTTTTGGAGGATCGCATTGTGGTGAGGTAGGTGAAATAGACTTCTTTTAAATTTAGAAAAGCTCTTTACATGAAATACATAGAAATGACATTCTTTTTTTAATGCTCTTTATGATATCATTATGACTAGTATGTTTCCTTATATAAGCTCATGATCACTTGATGTAAAAGTAAAGTCATTTTATGCAATATTAGAACTCAATGATGAATTTCATGCTTCTTTCTTTACATATACTACACATGTTTTCTCTTCACATGTAATTATACATATGATTATAGCAAACATGTATTTCCATATGAAAACATACACTTGAATATTTTACATAAGCCTCTCCTATGAATATGTAAGAATTATGTGCATGTTCATGTTGATGCGGAAGTATCAAATGATAAATGAGCTCTTTTGAGCAATGATAATGATGCTTTTTTGAGCCAAATGGTAAAGGGGATTCTTTTGAACCAAATGGTAAAGGAATGACCAATTTTATATACCTGATCAGTACAAATGATACTTATGAGACGAGTGTTATATATAAATATTAAGATATTATGAACATCGCATCTTTATGTTATATGCATATGAGGCATGAATGTTTTAAGAGGAAGAATTGAAAGATTATGAATGAATGAGACCTTAAAGGTTGAAGTAAAGACATGTATCACCTTAGACAAATATAGTAATATGTTGATTATTCTTTTATTGAGATATAAAAACATGTTGTAGTTTCTTCTCTTGTATCTAAATATATTTGAATGTCATTTATACCTATTGAGTTGTGACTCACCCTTGTTGTGGAACACTTTTTAGGAGGATCTGGTAAAGGATAATGGGTTTAGGGAGACGACGGGCGACAGGTTTTGTCTTTTGTTTTTGATGTTTTGAATAGAAGCATTAGAGATGAAATGTAAGGGAATGATTTTGGACACCTTTTATATTTTGTAAGCTTTATGTTAGAATGGTTTTATTGATGGATGCATAGAAAGAAAATTTTCTCTTGCTTTTATTTTTGGTGGCTCTTTCTTATGATATGAAGATGTTGTGTATGTTGAAATGCGAAAGTTATTATTTTTTACTGTTTGACTTTCGTTCCCGCCTCGCACTTGTGAGCTAACCGGGCCGGGTCATGACATAGGGTTGAGTTCTTTATTAACATATATTAAGGATTTAGGAAGTTTATATGGGGACTAGTGATATTTACACGTTATGTTTATCTCTTGTAGATATTGATTGCATAAGAGGAAAGGGTCGTAAGGACTTTTGATGGATCGCATTATGGTGAGGTAGGTGAAATGGACTCATTATGTTCCTCAGAAATCAGCTTATAAATAACTTGTTAGACCAGTCCACTGGACCGGTCCAGCCGGTCCAGGCGGGACCGGTTCACGGGCGGAATCGTAGAACAGGCGGAGATTTCCGCTAGAACGAGCGGCCGACCGCTCATATAGAGCGTTTTAGGAAGGATTTTTGGGGGGTTTCAGAGAGAAATTTGAATGTAGGGATTGTTTAGGGAATTCCTTTTGATTTGTATGCATTAAATAGATGTTTTTCCTAGGGTTTGGGCATATGTAATTTGGCTGAAATTTGAGATCTCGTAGATTTAGGTTTTCTTTGGGCTCTAGCGGCGTCTAGAGATTTGGGAGAGATCGATCCTCCTCTCGAATTGAGGATCAATTGTATCTTTGCTATTTTCCTTGCAACTACTAGTAAAATACAAGTTTTTTCTCTGATTTTTCTGCAGTTTTTCCCTGCTTTCCTACTGTTTTTGGATGTTTTTCTGTTGTGGACAGCAGTTTTATATTGGATCTACTTGGTTTTGGTGAGAAACACTTGGAAATCCAAGTGTTTCATATCAAATTGGTATAAGAGCATCGTTTTTGGGACCTTAGGCGGCTGAAATCCTGATTTTTCAGCGAGCTTTTGGCTTCCGGAAGTGATATTTTTGAGATCCATTGGGAAGAAAGATGGCCGGAAAGAAGGTTGACATCTTGGAAGGCAAAGTCGGCCAATTGAAAGCCGATTTGGAGGAAAGATTCTTGAACCTTCAAAATCAAATCACCTCCAACAATGAAAGGTTGGAGGGGAAGTTCACCGCAATGGAGGAAATGTTGAAGAAACTACTTGAGATGAAAACCAATCCCTCATTGTTCAAATATATGTAGATGACATCTTGTTTGGAATCCTCTGAAATAAAAAATTTATGCGATATTGAATTTTCAAAAACAATGAGTAATGAGTTGAAATGAGCATGAGGCGAGAGCTTAACTACTTTCTTGGCTTTAGTGTGAAAACAAATGGAGAATGGAACCTTTCTTAGCCAATCAAAGTACATTAAAGAGATATTTAAATGAAATATGAATATGGATTAGTGCAAAAAACCCAGACCCATATGAAACCATCGCCCAATGAGTTCGACAATCCAATTAGATAAGGATCCTAGTGCGAAAATCAGTAGATCAGAAAAAAATTATAGCAGGAATATTGGATCATTCTTTACTTGACTGCCAGAGACCGGACATCATCGTGTTTAGTTGTATGCCTTGTGCCCTTTTCCAAGCCGTCCTAAAGAGTCTCAGCCTAACTGCTGTTAAAAGAATTCTTAGATATCTACTAGCCACACCAAACTTAGGAATTTGATCCCAGGCCACCGCACTCCTTTGTAAGAATCCTTGGTTGGTACTCAAGATTCTGACTTGCAGGATGTAGGATAGCATAGAAAAGAAGGCACCTCTAAGGTACCTGTCATTCATCGACAATCATAGTTTCTTGGCTCCGAGTAGGAAGCAAAAACTCGAGTAGCCACTTTCCACAGAGCCGAGCAGAATTATGGCCGACACTACTCAAATCACGAGGCAGTACGGAAGTTGGGTTGCACAAGAGGTACTATGGAAAACACAACAAATTCTTGATCTTTGGACAATACCATGTTGGAACCATACTCCATCTGTGCTGCGACAACACAGTGCAAATTTGTATCTCTAACGAACCCAATTCAGCACCCCCGAACAAAACACATAGAGCATTAGACATCATGTTCACTTAGAGATCACGGCTAAGGGAGATTATAGAATTACCATCACGTCGCTTACAGAAGATCAATTGGCCCAACAATATTCACAAAACCCATTAGCGTGTTGACCCTTTTAGTACCTTGAAGACTAGATTATGGGTGTCATAAATATAAAGCATAAAAAAAAAAAAAAAAAAAAAAAAAAAAAAATCTTTAGGGTGCTCCTGATCACCACACAACTCACCACACCAAAATTTCAACTGATGTTCGATCGTACTGTACGATTCTATATCGATTGGACTGTACGACTATCACAAATTCTCAGCGGTCCACCATATAGGCAGAATTCAAGCCAAATCCACCATCCACCTCCACCTGATCAGCGACCCGATCTGACTAGAATTGTTATTGTATGCATTGTAGTCTTTTCTATTTTTTTCTGCTTTGAGCTTTTAGTGCTCCTCCTATTTGTGCGTCAAAAGGGGGAGGAAGTTGGGTAATGCCTTTTTTATCTACAATACAGTTTTCTTTTGTCGTTCGTTTCCTTACCGGCTTGTAGTTTTTTTTTTCTCTCTTCCCCTTCTGTGTTTAATTTTTTTTTTAAAAAAAATTATTACAAAAATTAAAAAAAAAAAACCAAAACAAAAAAATAATAAAAAAAAAAACAAAAGAAATACTATCTTTCTTACTTACAACAAATTATTTGACATCATCAAAAAAAGGGAGATTGTTGCAAACCCATGACCCCGAAGTTTGAGATTTTGACATGATGCCAGGAATAATGACGCTGACTTGGAACTGGCTTTTCAGTTTGCTTATTATTTTATTTGTTATTTTCCATTGGAGCACTAACATTCAGGAAGATCACAAGTGACTCAAGGCAAAGAAAGGAAGACTCAAGACCGTGGTAGATTAGGATACGCAGTCAAAAATTGTATTTTTCCATTTAATTGTATTTTTACTTTATTGAGTCTGGCCACAAAAGCGAAGAGTAGTGAAGACGCAACCATGGCACACAACACAGGGGAGAATATTTTTTTTTTAACTGAAAACTATAAGTAAAATTCTTCTCTGGAGATCCGTTACTGTACGCATGTTATTTCGTACCGTGACGATCCAGGCTTTGTGCGGCAAAATCTGTGAATGATCGTACGGTCGAAAGTACTTCGTACTGTACGATGTGTTCAGATCCAAAAACCCTAGCCGTGACTTAATTTAAGTGAATGATTTTTGCGCCGTTCGTAGCTGTGACGAACTTGTCGTACTGTACGATCAGTATTAAGATTACTACTTAAATTAACACGTTGATTAGTGCCACGTAATCAAGGCGTTAATTGAGATTTGCCACATCGTACATGTGGACGAATAGTTCGTATGAAACGTTATTTGGTTTTAAAACTTACTTTAAATCTAACCCGCTGAGTAGTGCACGTAATCAAGGCTAATTGAAATTTGAACATCGTACTGTACGAACTTGATCGTACCCATACGATGAAACAGAGACGAAGTATGATCGTCCCGGATATCGTCCGGTACATCTCTGGTTTTTGTCACATCGTACATGTACCGATGTCAATCGACCATTACGTGATGAACAGAGACGACATCCGATCGTCCGGACCATCGTCCTTGACGAATAGTATGTGTTGAATCGTACCGTACGATATTGTTATATCGTTACAGACGAATTGTTTTTGTACTGTTCGTACACCTTCGTACCAGGACGACGGGCTGTATATTGTAAGATCGTACTATACGATGATGAATCGTACTGATACGAAACGCAGTAACGGCTAATTTTGAATTCAGAGCTTTTTGGAGCCTTTTTTAATATGCCAATCAAAGTTCTTTTTTGGGTAAGATTTTAGAGAGGCCTCGTGAACTGTGATTAGAGAGGGATTCCAAGGGAGAAACTCAAGAGAAATTCTTGAGCGTTGAGAGGAAGGATGGAGGTGAGCGTTAATAAACAACAGTCTGTACAAAAAAAAAGGCTCCACTATTCTGTGAGGGAGAAGGAGCGTGTGAGGCGAGATCACAACGGTGCCTCCCAAGAACTCGCTGGCACCTTGCTCCTCCTGTGGCCACCGAGAAGGATTGAGGGAGGAATCTCCAAAGGGAAAGGCTCGTTGCACCGTTACTCGAGTTCTCTGCCTTCTCCAGAGAGGGAGATAAAAACGAGAAGTTCTTGCCGCGGCCAGGAGGGCGAAAAACAGAGTTTGGTCTTCCGCCACGCCGGGTTTGCCGTGAAAGGAGGTTTGTACAGGGGCTTCTCCGCCTTGCCAAAAGGGGGCGAAAAGGAGAGACTATTTTTTAGTGAAAATCCCGCCGAGTGGAGGACCCGGGGAGTGGACGGTGAGGTCATATTATTTTGACCGAACACTACTAAAAATCTTGAGTAGATCTAAATGTGTTCGTTCTTTATCATTGTTACTTTTTTGCTTGCACTTTTTAATTTTTCATATCATATTGCACGTGGTTTTTTTGATAAAGCAAAAATTGCGATTGGATCTTTATTTTAATATTTCAAAAAACAACAAAAAATTAGAACTCATGTTTAGGGTAATTTTTTATTAAAGAAAACTTTTGTACAATTCACCCCCTCTATGTCGTTTATTAAGTTCACAACAAACCCAAGAAACTTCCCTGAGTTACCCCAAAAGCCATTTCAAGGACTTCCATCTTGAGGTTAGCCGTACGACGAAAGCCTGTGTTCAAATTACAAACCCTTAAATCAAACAGATGATCGTCTCTTTCTTTGCTTTTGACCACGAGATTCATCGAGTTTAGCCAGCATATCAACATTGTCATAAGAATAGTTCCATCAAAGATTTCTGGTCATTTAGCATGTTGGATAGTCGCAATGAAACCGCATTCTTAAGGCCCAAAAGCATTCACCTTTTAATGGAAAAGTTCTTATGAAACAGAATACTAATGCACAATAATAGAGTATGTCTCAAAAGCAGAATGATTATTGCTCGTGCCTCCTAGGGGCCATTTTATTTATGGTTAGTCTATACCCGAGGACCTCCATAAAGGAAAATGTAGGACCATGAGAAGACAAGCTAATATCAATTCATTGAGTTCAAGGGCATGGCAATGGAACTCGATCTTGTAGGAACGATGCTTTATTCAAACTCTAAAAACAAGTCAACACATACGCGAATCTGTCCATTCTTTTTTTAAAGGGGACAACAGCTGGCTAACCAAGCAGGCGATTTTTCCCTCGGATAAACACCAGCTTCAATTAATTTTGTTCCCATCTTTCTTCAATCAACTTGCTGTTCAATTTCCGAAATCATCATGTCCTTCTAGAGAGACTTGTATGGACGGAACAACATTTGGTTGAATTGGCAAGTTTGGGACTGCGTATTTCTAGGATTTAAGTTCCTAGTATTTCATCATAACCTTCCTATCAAACAAGCTACTAAAACTCATTCGTCACAGACGTGTGTACCATACCATTGGCATCAGTTTATCTAATTATAACAAACATTTATGAAAAAAGCTGGGCGTGGTACTTTTCTTCAGACGCCACAATTTGATTTCTTTCAGTTCTATCAATGTGTGCTCCAAGTCGGAGAATAGAATCTTTTATACATATCAAATCTCAGGCGTGTGTAGGTGCATGCCCTATTTGAAGAGTATAAATCTGGGTCGTTGACTTAGAGCACTGCGTAAACATTACAACTCTCTCAAACGCGTTGATAGGTTTTTCTGTAAAGATCATATCAACTTTCCAGATTAGATTTTCTAGGTAAGTGAGAACCAAACAGAGGAGACATTCCATCTTATCCATCTATTGCGTCCGCGGTAAGTATACCAAAGCCAAATTACCATATTTATTTTTCTTTTAATTTGTGAATTTAGGACCTTCGCATATACTATATTCATGTTCTTTGTGGCTTCGAAAACTCTAATAATTGGACCACATATAGAAGGCGTGCACTCTTCAAGCTATTGTATGTGTCTATCGCAAACGGCACAGATCGTTTTTTAGCGAACTTCGGTAAATATTATGTTTTGTTTCCGCACTTTAGTGAGTGATATGTGCTCGCCCGATCGACCGCCAATTCACGTTGTCGCTAGAATATTTTGGGCGCTATTTTTGTGGCGGTACGTTTAAGTGCCAAGTATCGAGTCAACAAGTGGCATGGCCAAACCCTATTCTTTATTTTAACCTAACAAATAAATTAGATCAACTCCGAACTTTTAAATTTCTCTAGAGCCCTAATTTTTGGGATGTCAAGACTGATTACTAGTTCAAAAACATAGCAACACCCATAACAAATGAGCCCAATGCCACTGATAAGTTTGAACAACTTTCATAAATAATCTTTAAAGACTGTCTCTCATTCTTGACACCCCTATCTAGCCAACCCATATCATCACAAGCCTAGTATTACTTTTTTAATTCATTTCTAGTCTTTTCATAATACTGAATGCTCCAATTTACGAGCGAAAAGTCTTTACAAGGACTAACTATACAGCTCATTCAATGAATCATCAGTACTTCTGCCAACCCATAAGTAGTACTACTTATATATATAAAATAATAGTATACCAACATATATACAATACATTATGAGTTTTTCACCAAAGCAATAGTCATTACACTCAGATCCAATTACACATTTTATTTTGACTTAGAAAGTGATCATATAGTGTTAGCGTGTCCCTAAGAGAGGCTACTCTGTTAAATTGTCTGGACGACTTTATTTCATCTCTTTATGTCTTCCGTAAAATCAAAAAAAATTATCATAAAGCCAACGGCAAAAAAAGTCTAAATCATAATATTTAAAAAACCAACCTATGTTAATACGTAAGAACATTCCGATTCAAAACCCTCACTCAAATATACCAAAATTTGCAATTTCATTTTTAAAATTTATTTATGTATACATTTTCAGCGTCCCTAAATACGATTTTCAACTAATTAGACAATATTATTACTTCTAAATCTTTCAAATTAGATTGATTGCTTCCAAATCCACTCTTAATATCAAAAAGTTTGACATAAGCAATTTACATCAAAATATTTTATGCACAGCCTTTCTTCATCTTTATCAAGGTTAAGCAATAGCAAGCATGTTCGGATATCAGGAAAAACCATAAGGCTCGCTCAAAGTGTTATGCATTATGCTGCAAAAAAATTCTCATTCTTACCTTCTAACATTCAACATGACCTCCAGTAAACCCATTCCAAGCCTTAACCATCCTGCTATAAGTTCCAAAGAGCACTACATAAACAATTATTATGCCGCTTCCAGCTCCTCCCTTTGCAATCCCCTTCCATTTCGTAGTAATTGCTGATAGTCAAAATGGCACATTCATATCTCCAAAATTGTCAAATGTCCAATATACTGGATTTCCAACTTTACACCAGAATCATTCACAACTCTAGACGACCCGCGTCTGATTAAAGAGCCCATACACAAAGCATTACACCATTACTATTCCTCCATATATCAACGACTTTATTATGTTATCATAACCAAAACTGATTCCTGTTCAAAACTGAATCAGGCAAGGACTCTTTAAGTCATCAAGTTGCCTTGTCGCGGAATCTAATCTTTGTCCCTATAAACAGAGCCAAAACACCAAAATTCTTATTAGCCATAAAACTTTCCATAGTATATCGAAACATGTTAACAATCCTTATTTAACCACATTTAATTCCACCCAGTTTTCAAACCTAGGTATCCCAGGATATTTGTGCTCGGTTTATACACCAATCCTTAATATGTGCAACAATTTGCATTTTACTCATAAATAGTTTTCAAAACCCGAGCATAGACACACGCTGATATTTGTGCTCGTTGTTTCCTCATACACTTATAATATGTTTCAAAATACAATATTTCTATACTTTACCCAAAACTCTTTTAACCCTATTCTAACCACCCATATTGCACATCTCGATAAGAGCAATATTTGGATCTCTTGACAAAAATAAGAGTTTATCATTAATAATATCCTAATGCACAACCTGTTAAAAAAACCAAGCATAAAGTTCTAAAGCGGTGATAGTGAAAAGTGTGAAATATCTTCATTTTTATAGCATCTAACGTTTAAAAGCAAGGCTTCTGAGTCTTCAAAAAAATCTCGTTCAAAAAATATTCTTTTTTTGCCATATCACATCTAGCGCAGAGAGAGAAGCTCCCGTTTTTTCAAAAATTTGTTATTCCGCGTGTTTCCGTCATCTACTCCGCCATTTTAGGTAGGAGATGCTGGTGTAGAAGTCAGGCCGCTGGTCACGGCGGTCCCTCCCGACGGTCCAATCTCCATTAGAGTAGAAGTTGATCATGGCTTTGAGAACGATTCAATGCGGCCAAAAATCTGGTTTCGTTACCTGGGCCGATGAATAAAAAGAGGCTATCTTCAGGCATCAGTGATAAAGATTTATGTGGAGAATGTTCCGAAGGAAGTTTTCAGGTTGAAGATAAGGAAAGGGCATTGCTTGTGACTTTGTATTGTAAAAAACTTCCCTGTTATAAGGCTTATGGAATTTCTCCTTCTAAGCCTAGCGATAATCAAGCTTCGTTCTCTGCGTTTGAAAATTTTTGTTATAGATTATGGAATTCAAATGTAATCCCCGGCAACAGTGCAGATTAATGCGATTCCCTGAGCCTCGGTTAACAAAAAATATTCAAAAATTTGGAAATGAAAAAGGTTGTAAATTCTGGATTTGTCAGCAAGGGAATGTCTTTCTTCAGAGATTATTCGGAATGAAGACTCTATTTTTAGTTAAAATGCCTGTTAAGGGTGATAATGGTTTTGGTATGAGCAATCCTGTGAATCAAGAAAATAACATATCAAAAGTAACTTTCAATTTAATAGGGACAAGTGTTGACAGAGGGATTGGCAAGGCTGTCAAACTTCATGAAGCTAGTGAGAAATTTTCGAATGTTACACACTCTAAAAAACTCTTTTGATGGGACTAAGGTCTTTTGCGTAGAGAAGTTCGTCTGCACATAGTGGGCAGTTGGAATTAAGACGTCCTCAATGCGCACAACTGTGGCCAATTTCATTTTACCACCCTAGGGGTGGATGCGTTCTTATGTTCTTTTAAAGAAATACTGAAGTCTATGGAGGGATTCTCACTGAGCGGAGGGCCTTTCCTCGCCGTCTTTAGAGGAAAGGGGTGGTTAAGAATCTAGAGAAAAGTTTTGGAGGTGATGATGCTAGGATGTGGTAGGAGAAGAAGGAGAAATTATTATGGTAATTACAGATCCTTATACCGGTCCATAAGCAAGACTGAATCTTTCTGAATATGAGAAGGGTTCTCCTTTAAAAGCAGTAGATTTTATTGAGTTATTCTAAAAGTGTTATTGATCCTGTGTTGAAAGATGAGGTGCTGAAATTATTCCTGATCTTGGTAAAAGTGAGGAGCTGTACTTTAAAAGGCTCCCAAGATATAGATCTAGATAATGATCGGTTCTCCTTTCTACTTAAAATGGAATGATAGAGAAGGGTTGCTTTGCAAACTCAAGTAGGCCCTATTGAATTACTTGCGAACTCAACTTGCGAACTCAAAATAGCCTATTGGATTACTTGCGAAACTCAAGTATTCCCTATCAGAAATCTGGATTTCAAACTTCAGAGAAAGAAACTTAAATCCCAATTGGGAAGGTTAACAATTATAAAATTGGCAGGAAGGGTGGTGGGTTGTTAAAGGTAGGAAAAGGGGGCAATTCCATTTCTTATCAATAAATGTCTTCCATAATTATTTTTGGAATTGTAGGGGGTTAGGAAAAGAGAAGCCTCCCATTACTTGAAGGAGTGTGTGAAAGAGCATGATATGATTCTTGTTGGTCTTTAGAGACTAAGATCTTTCTTATGATAGATTGAGTGAATAGTTCATTGGTAACATTTGGATTTTTCTATTCCCTGCTAAAAGGTTTATCTGGTAGGGTAGCGTATTATGGTTAGCTGAGAAGGACTTGGCTTCTTTTATTGTTTAGAAGCCTCATTTCTCAGTTGTTGTTGGGAGAATGAGGAATTGTTACTAAAGGCGATGTGGATCATTGCTTCAGTATATGGTCTAGTAATGTCATTCTTAGAAGACAAGGAGCTTATGGAGTAAACTTGAAGGGATTTCAAACATTAATCTACCCATTATTATAGGAGGCGACTTCAACTGTATAATGTCCCCAAGGGAGGATAAGAAAGAGGGAAAAAAATTTATTCTATCTCAAGGTGCTTTCAAATATGAGAAATTTTACATGAGGCAATGGTGTATCTACATGCATATGAAAAGTCATTGGCCCAAAATATAATAGGTGAATAACAAGGAAGGTGGTGCTCGGATAGTTGAAAAGATTGAACGGCGGGGTGGCCAACCTTATACATGTGCTGAATGAATTTGACAGAGAATGTCTTACTAGCAGATTTCAAGCGAAGGAGGAGCTGGGATAGGGTGGTTGATAAGCCTGGAATCAAATATTCCCCTGAGTATTGAATGTTATACTTACTCCATTAAATCTTTATTGAGGTGCAACATTTTAAGAGGAGATGTCAGCGTCAAGTCCTCTCCCTTTTTTATGAGCTTCTGTTCTACTGAGTCCAAGTTTGGAAGGAGACTTGGGTAGTCCTATATCCCCTAAAATTCAGAATCCTGGGTGAACCCATACTAATTCTAGAGCCTATAAGTATTTGTTTGGTCGACTCTATAAAATAGGTAGTCTTAGGATTGTTATGATAGAAGATTGGAGTGTATGATAGGAAACACTGGCATTTCCAAGTTTTCTCGCCAAAAAACCAAGTAGATCCAATGTAAAACTGCTGTCGCCGCCAGAAAAACAAGCCAAAAATCGGAAAGGATGGGAAAAAACCTGCAGAAAACACATACATGACTTCGCCTTGATATTTTAACTAGTAGTTGCAAGGAAAATAGCAAAGATACCAATGGATCCTCAATTCGATGAGGAGATCGTCTCTCCCAAATCTCAGACGCCGGCTAGAAGCCCAAAGAAAAACCTTAAATCTACGAGATCTCAAATTCAGCCAAATGTCAGATGCCCGAAACCCTAGGATAAAAACTGCCTATTTTAATGGATACAATATCAAAATGAATTCCCAAACAGTCACCTACATCAAATTCTCTCTGAAACCCCCCAAAAATCCTTCCTAAAACGCTTCTATATGAGCGGAACGGCCGCTCGTATTCTGGTCGAAAATCTCCGCCTGTTCTTGCAATTTCGGCCCGTGAACCGGTCCCGCTTGGACTTGGTCTAACAATACTTCCCCTCCCAAGATCACCTTATCCGCTAAGGTGAAAGACGACAACTCCATTCCTTCTTCACACAAACAGTTAAGATACTTTGAAAAGTTCGGTCCTTACACCTGTGCCCGGCGTTATACTCTCAGTCACATCTGAAAACAAAAGCCCTTTTTTCCCTCTTTCCTGTAATTCTGTCCAGTGAGCTTCTGGGTTATCCCCACGCCATCCTCCTATTGCGCTTCCCCTGGTATCTCATTATTGTTGACTGATGATGCAGGCACTCCTTTTGTGCTAAAGAGTTGTCGTAGTCTGTGTAGAGCCTCCTGAGCTGCTGCTCCTAGCTCCCTCTCAGATTATTCTGATTTTTTACCAGCTGCTGCCAACTTCATTGCCTCCTCCAATCACTAGGCATCAGATTTAACTGCCACTCGCGATCTCTGCCTTCAACCCCTCATGAAATTCCCCCCAAACGCTGATACTATAATGCGCTCCACCCTACTAGCCCAGGTGCCGAAACCGATCACGGTAGTCTTCTACTGATCCCTCCTGCACCAGAGCAAAGAACTGCTCATTAGAAAAGAGAAATTCTCCTCCGGCCGGGTCGGTTTTGAAACGTTTCTATTATGCGCATCTTTTGAATCCCTTTCCAAGTCCTGATAGGCTCCCTCCTGTCACGCCATGATACCATGCCAAGATCTTTTCTTCCAGACACAATCTGCCGCCGTCAGCTTCTCATCCTCTGTCAACCCAGACCGCAAAAGTAAACGCGTCCACCTTGTAGATCCAGCCATGGCCGTCTTCGCCCCAAAAATGGCATCTCAATTTCATCACCTTGGGATCTCCCCAGGTATCCTCCATAGACCCCCATTCCCCTTCAGAGAAGCATTCCCCCAATGTGTCTCGATCGTCCCTCCGACGCAATATAACGCTAACCCCTTCAGTACGTCACCTCTCCTCCCTTAATTCCTCATTCACCTCGACGACTTGTAATACCTTCAAATTCAGCACGCCACTTGACGATGACGTTCCTCCCTTCTTCGGCTTCAAAATCCCCCTCGACGTCTGAATGTCTTGTCGAATTCACACCTCGCATCGAGATCCCTCTTCCTACCACCAAAAATCACCCTCCCTTTCTGTTCATATTCCAATACTCAATCTCTTCCTCGCAAAGAGGCTTAGAGAGCAGGCCTGTCGTTTCTCTTCCTCTAGGATCTCCACCTCCACAATTCTCCTCCCCCGCAAGGGGTTCGGATTTCCTCCCATGCATGGCCCCTTCGGCGAATCTCTACTTACTTCCGATGTCGCCC
>NW_021319918.1:442566-499201 GCF_001605985.2 Dendrobium catenatum
CTGTGGACAGCAGTTTCCATCGGATCAACTTCAGTTTTGGTGAGAAACACTTGGGAACACAAGTGTTTCCTATCAAATTGTTGTTAGACCGGTCCAGCCAGTCCAGGCGGGACCGGTTCACGGGCGGGATCGCAGAACAATAATGAGATCACCAAGGAGAAGCCAGTAGGAGGAGGGAGTGGGGATAACTTCAAGAAGCTCACTGAGACAGAATTACAGGAGAAGAGGGCAAAAGGACTTTGTTTCAGATGTGACGAGAGGTATACGCCGGGGCACAGGTGTAAGGACCGAACTTTTCAAGTTCTTACTGTTTGTGATGAAGAAGGAATGGAGGTTGTCGTCTTTCCACCTTGCGGATAAGGTGGATCTTTGGGAGGGGAGTATTGTTAGACCAGTCCAAGCGGGACCGGTTCACGGGCGGAATCGCAGAACAGGCGGAGATTTCCGCCAGAACGAGCGGCCGACCGCTCATATAGAGCGTTTTAGGAAGGATTTTTGGGGGGTTTCAGAGAGAAATTTGAATGTAGGGACTGTTTAGGGAATTCATTTTGATTTGTATGCATTAAATAGATGTTTTTCCTAGGGTTTGGGCATCTGGAATTTGGCTGAAATTTGAGATCTCGTAGATTTAGGTTTTCTTTGGGCTCTAGCGGCGTCTAGAGATTTGGGAGAGATCGATCCTCCTCTCGAATTGAGGATCAATTGTATCTTTGCTATTTTCCTTGCAACTACTAGTAAAATACAAGTCTTTTCTCTGATTTTTCTGCAGTTTTTCCCTCCTTTCCTACTATTTTTGGCTGTTTTTCTGCTGTGGACAGCAGTTTTACATTGGATCTACTTGGTTTTGGCGAGAAACACTTGGAAATCCAAGTGTTTCCTATCATAACTCCAATCATTCTATCAGTAACATCCTAGCTACCATTTTATAGATCGACAAACAAATACTTATAGGTCTATAATTAGAGGGGTTCACCGGATTCTGAATTTTAGGGATAAGGACTACCAAAGTCTCCTTCCAACTTGGACTCATAGAACCAGTCATAAAAAAGGAAGAAACTTGCCGACATCTCCTCTAATAATTTGCCAATAAGATTTAATGGAGTAAGTAATAACATCAATACTCGGGGAAATATTTGATTCCAGCTTATCAACCACCCTATCCAGCTCCTCCTCCTTGAAATCTGCTAGTAGACATTCTCTGTCAAATTCATTCAGCACATGTATAGAGGTTGGCCACCCCGTCAATCTTTCAACTATCCGAGCACCACCTTTCTTGTTATTACACTATTTATATTTTGGGCCAATGACTTTCATATCATGTAGATCACAATTGCTCATAAAATTCTCATATCTTGAGCACCTTGAGATAGAATAAATTTTTTTCCTCCTTTCTTATCCTCTTGGGACATTATACAGTTGAAGTCGCCTCCTATAATAATGGGTAGATTAATGTTTGAAATCCCTTCAAGTTTACTCCATAAGCTCCTTGTCTTCTAAGAATCATTACTACCATATACTGAAGCAATGATCCACACGCCTTTAGTAACAATTCTCAATTCTCCAACAACAACAACTTGAGATGAGGCTTCTAAAACAATAAAAGAAGCCAAGTCCTTCCTCCAGCTAACCATAATACCCCCAGATAAACCTTTAGCAGGAAATAAGAAAAAATCCCAAATGTTACCAATGAACCTATTACACTCAAGTCTATCAATAGAAAAGATCTTAGTCTCTAAAAGACCAACAAAAATCATATCATGCTCTTTCACACACTCCTTCAAGTAATGGGAGGCTTCTCTTTTCCTAGCCCCCTACAATTCCAAAATATTATGGAAGACATTTATTGATAAGAAATGGGATTGCCCCCTTTCCTACCTTTAACAAACCCACCACCCTTCCTGCCATGATTTATAATGTTAACCTTCCCCAAGGATTTAAGTTCTTTCTGAAGTTTGAAATCAGATTTCTGATAGGGAATACTTGAGTTCGCAAGTAATCCAATAGGAGGACCTATTTGAGTTCGCAAGTTGAGTTCGCAAGTAATCCAATAGGGCCTACTTGAGTTTGCAAGCAACCCTTCTCATCATTCCCATTTTAAGTAGAAGGAGAACCATCATTATCTAGATCTATATCTTGGGAGCTTTTAAGTACAGCCTCCTCACTTTTACCAAGATCAGGAATAATTTCAGCACCTCCATCTTTCAACACAGGATCAATAACACTTTTAGAAAACTCAATAAAATCTACTGCTTTTAAAGGAGAACCCTTCTCATATTCAGAAAGATTCAGTCTTGCTATGGACGGTATAGGATCTGTATTACCCATAATAATTTCTCCTTCTTCTCCTACCACAGCATCATCCACCTCCAAACTTTTCTCTAGATTCTTAACCACCCCTTCCTCTAAAGACGGCGAGGAAGGCCCGCCAGTGAGAACTCCCTCCAGAACTTCAGTATTCTTAAAAGAACATAAGAACCATCCCACCCCTAGGGTGGTAAAATGAAATTGGCCAAATTGTAGCCATTGACGTCTTAATTCCACTGCCACAATGTGCGACGGAACTTCTCTACCAAAAACCTTAGTCATCAAAGAGTTTTTTAGAGTGTTAACATTCGAAATCTCACTAGCTTCATGAAGTTTGACAGCCTTGCCATCCTCTGTCAACACATTGTCCCTATTATTGAAAGTTACTTTGATATGTTCTTTCTTGATCCAAGGATTGCTCATACCAAAACCATTATCACCCTTAACAGGCATTTTATAAAAAATAGAGTCTTCATTCCGAATAATCTCTGAAGAAACATTCCTTGCTGAAAAATCCAGATTTACAACCTTTTCATTTTCCAAATTTTGAATATTTTTGTTAACCGAGCTCAGGGAATTCGCATTTATCGCACTGTTGCCGGGGATTACATTTGAATTCCCATAATCTATTAACAAAAATTTTCAAACCAGAGAACGAAGCTTGATTATCGCTAGGCTTAGAAGGAGAAATTCCATAAGCCTTATCAAAACAGGGAGTTTTACAATCAAAGTCACAAGCAATGCCCTTTCCTTTATCTTCAACCTGAAAACTTACCTTCGGAACATTCTCCACAAAATCTTTTATCACTATGCCTGAAGATAGCCTCTTTTTATTCCCATCGGCACCAGGTAACGAACCAGATTTTGGCCGCATTGAATCGTCAAAGCCATGATCAAACTTCACTTCTAATGGAGATCTGGACGTCGGAGGGACCGCCGGTGACCAGCGGCCTTCTACCGCCATCTCCTACCAAAATGGCGGAGTAGATGAACGGAAACACGCGGAACAAATTTTTGAAAAAACGGGAGCTTCTCTCTCTAGCTAGATGTGATAAAAAAGATTTTTTGAACGAATTTTTGAACGAAGCTTGCTTTTAAAACTTGATGCTATAAGATACTTCACCTTTTCATTTCACCGCTTAGAACTTTATGCTTGGTTTTTTTAACAGTTGTGCATTAGGTTAATTATGATAAATCTTATTTGTTGGGATCCAAAATGATACGAGATGAGATTGTTTGAAGGTTTAAATTTTGGTAAAATACAATATTGTTGAAACATATTAAAGTGTATATACACGAGCACAAATATCCGGGATAGGTTTTGAAAACTATTATTGTAAAATGCAATATTGTTGAAACATATTAAAGTGTATAAACACGAGCACAAATATCTGGGATAGGTTTTGAAAACTGGGGTGGAATTAAATGTGGTAAATAAGGATTGTTGAAATGTTATCTTACTGGAGTTTACGCAAAATTTTGGTGTTGTTATAGACAAAATTGTTCCCCAAGACTTGATATTAAGCCTTGCCGTCAGAGTTTGAACAGGAATCAGTTTTTGTATGGAAAAATAATGTTGTATATGGAGGATAAAGGAATGTTGGTGCTTCAAGCGGTGTCAGAGTTTGATGATTCTGGTGTAAAATTTGGGAAACCAGATATTGATTTGACAAATTTGGAGTTGAATGTGCCATTTTGCTATCCATGAAATGGAAGGGGATGCAAGGGAGGAGCTGGACGGCATAATATTGTTTATTAGTGCTACTTTGGAACTATAGCAGATGGTTAAGGGAGTTGATGGAGTTACTGGAGTCATGTTTGAATGTTAGAAGGTAAGAATAGAGAATTTTGCATCAATGCAACACTTGAGCGGCCTTATGTTATTTCTGATAATCCAGACATGCTTGCTAATGCTAACCTTATAAAGATGAAGAAAAGGCTGTGCATAAATATTTGATGTAATTGCTATGTCAAATTTTGAATATTAAGAGTGATTTGGAAGCAATCAATCTAATTTGAAAGATTAGAAGTAATAATTTGTCTAATTATTGAAAATGTATTTAGAACCAATGTATCATAAATAATTTTTAAAAATGAAATTAAAATTTTGGATATTTGAATGAGGTTATTGAAGAGTTCTTCGTTACAGGTTGGTTTTATATAGATTGATTTGACGTTGGCTTTATGATAATTTTTTGATTTACGGAAGAATAAAGAGATGAAAAGTAGCAGCAATTTACAGATACTGGCAGTACATATGATGCATTGTCTAAGTTAATAAAATGTGTAATTGGATCAGTATAGACTAGCTTTTGAAATTAATTGACTGAAAAGAGTTAGGATATAAGATTTTAAAAGTAGAACTACTATGGGTTGGCTAAGAAGGGATTCATGGAATGAGAGTTAGTCTTTAAGATTTGTGTAATTGGATCAGTATAGACTAGAAATGAATTAAAAGTAGAACTACTATGGGTTGGCTAAGAAGGGATTCAAGGAATGAGAGACAGTCTTTAAGATTTTTGAAGTTGTTCAATGGCATTGGCAATTTGTATGGGTGTTGCAGTTTGAACTATCACAGTTTAATCCAAAATTGGCCTAAAAATAAGTTCGGGTTGATCTAATTTAGTTTTGTTAGTTAAAATAAAGAATAAGGTTGGCATGCCATTGTTGACCCATGCACTAAAGAGCACAAAAAAGGCCAAAATCGGCAACGTGAATGGCGGTCGACGGGCGAGACACATCACTAAAGTGCGGAAACAACAACCGATCGCTAAACGGACTGTGCCGTTGCGATTAGAACATCAAATTGAAAGAGGTTTTGCCCCTTTTATGTGGTCCAAAGGCGAAGCCCAACAACATGAAAATATATGGAATCCTAAATACAAATTAAAGAAAAATAAATATGGTATTGGCTTTGGTACTATCGGACCAATAGATGATGATGATTACTGTTTGGTTATTACCAACAATCTGGAAGTTGATATGATCTTTACAGAAACCTACAACGCTGTTGAGAGGTTATGTTTAGAGGCTAGCAACGACCCAGATTATCCTCAAATTAGGGATGCACCCCCTGAATTTGAGAAAAAATCAAATCAACAATTGATGAACTGAAAGAAATCAATTTGGGTACTGAAGAAAATCCACGCCCCACTTTCATAAGTGCTTTGTTAAATGAAACTGATGCCAATGGTATGGTACAACTCTTGACAGAGTTTAAGGACTCTTTTGCTTGGAGTTATGATGAAATACTAGGATTAAATCCAGAAATAGCAGTCCACAAACTTGCCATTCAACCAAATGTTGTTCCGGTCAAACAAGCTCCTAGAAGGATGTGTTTGGAAATTGAACAGCAAGTGATTGAAGAAGTGAAAAAATTAATTGAAGCTGGTTTTATCCGAGAGGAAAAATACCCCTCTTGGTTAGCCAGTGTTGTCCCTGTTAGAAAAAAGAATGGACAGATTCGCGTATGTGTCGACTTTAGAGATTTGAATAAAGCATGTCCTAAAGATGAGTTCCCATTGCCAATCCCTGAACTCATGATTGATATTGCTTCTTCTCATGGTCTATTTTCCTTTATGGATGGGTCCTCGGGGTATAACCAAATAAAAATGGCCCTGGAGGACGAGCAATACACTGCTTTTAGAACACCTATTGGAATATACTGTTATAAGGTCATGCCTTTTGGCCTTAAGAATGCTGGTGCGACCTACCAACACGCAATGACCAGAATCTTTGATGAACTCATTCATGACAAAGTTGAATGCTGCATCGATGATCTCGTGGTCAAAAGCAAAGAAAGAGACGATCACTTGTTTGATTTAAGGGTTGTATTTGAACGGCTTCGTCGGTACGACCTCAAGATGAATCCCTTGAAATGTGCTTTTGGGGTAACTTCAGGGAAGTTTCTTGGGTTTGTTGTTCGACACCGTGGCATCGAAATTGACCCTACTAAAATCAAGGCAATATTAGAAATTAAACCTCCTAGAAGTCTTACTCAACTAAGATCTTTCCAAGGTAGGTTGGCATATCTAAGACGCTTTATATCCAATTTGTCTGGTAGATGCCAACCCTTTGCGGCCCTTTCAAAGAAAGATTCAGAGTTCTATTGGGAAGATAGCTGCCAGAAAGCCTTCGATAGTATAAAACCAACAATGAAGGAAAAGAGAATGTCTTATACTACCTGAGCAGACGTCTAATTCCTACAGAAATGAATTACCCTTCCATTGAGAAGCATTGCTTATGCCTTATTTTTGCAGTTCAAAAACTTATGCATTACATGCTCTCTCATAAAGTCAATCTGATCTCTAAAGTAAATCCCTTTCAGTACCTCATGACCCGTCCAACACTCTCAGGACGCTTAGCCAGATGGGCCATGATAAAACTCCAATTCGACATCACTTTCACTCCCCAACGTGCTGTGAAAGGGCAAGCTCTTGCCGATTTCTTAGCAGCACACCCAATACCAGCAGGATCTCCCTTGAATGACGATCTTACTGATGAACAAATAATGAATTTAGATGACCATGAAAGCCCCGTTTGGGAGTTGTATTTCGATGGTGCGGCCTCTTTCCAAATAGGTATTGAACCACAAAGGCTTCTCCCCGGTAAGGCTGGAGTTGGTTTGATATTCATAACACCTGATAAAGCTATATTGCGATATTCTTACAGTTTATCAGACCCTTGTACAAACAACGATGCAGAATATGAAGCTCTGATAACTGGTTTAGAATTAGCAATATCAATGGAAATTAAACATGTCAAAATTTATGGCGACTCGTAGTTGGTAATTAACCAAGTTGCATGAACCTATAAAGTTCTAAAACCCAACTTGCTTAAATACCACTCATATGCCATGAAGCTGTTTGAGCAAATTCCTAATGCAACTTTTGTTAGAATACCGCGTGGTCAAAATGCTTCGGCGGACGTTCTAGCAAAGCTTGCTAAGGAAATGTCTTGTCCTGAAAATGGTTCAGTTCAAATAGAAGTTCAAAATCGCCAAATTTTGTCTCCTATTGACTTTGAAAATTTGAATGAACCTTCTTCCTTGGGTGAATTTTCATTTGTGGTAGATGATGAGGATGATTGGTGCCAACCATTCAATTATTATCTCCAAAATGGTAAACTACCAAAGGAGAAGTCTGTTGCTCACCAAATAAAGAATAGAGCATTGTCATTTTCACTGATTAACAACACCTTGTATCGGCAGTCATTTGACCAAATATGGTTGCGATGTATTGCAAAAGATGAATCCCACAAGATAGTGACCGAGGTACATGCGGGGTTGTGTTGTGCCCACCAATCGGGCCCCAAAATGAAATTGAAAATTAAAATGCTTGGGTACTATTGGCCTTCAATGATTAAAGATTGTGTGGAAATAGCACAAAAATGCCACCAATGCCAAGTACATGGGGTTGTTTTGCATTTACCACCAAATATTTTGCACCCAATAATAGCCTCTTGGCGTTTTGAAAGCTGGGGAACTGATATTGTTGGGCCTATTGATCCTCCTTCCTCTAAGGGTCATAGGTTTATACTTGCTTCTACCGACTACTTCTCAAAGTGGGTTGAAGCCATACCACTAAGAGAAGTCAAAACTAGTCATGTACTTCAATTTTTGAAGGACCATATTGTATACAGATTTGGCGTTCCACGTTGAATCATATCTGATAATGGTCCTGCTTTTAAGAGTACCAAGCTTAATCATTTTGTTAACAAACATAGCATTGATTGGAGGTATAGTACGATATACTATCCTCGAGCTAATGGATTGGCTGAAGCTTTCAACAATACATTAGTTCAGTTGCTAAAGAAAACCTTAGATGAGAACAAACGTCAATGGCATGAAAAGTTGGTTGAGGCATTGTGGGCCTATCGGACCACATATAGAACCTCAACACAGGCCACTCCGTTTGCTCTCGTCTATGGAGCGGAGGCGGTTCTCCCTTTGGAGTTACAGCTTTCATCTCTTAGAATTGCAATAAACAATGAAGTTACAAGTGAACAAAATGCCCAACTAAGGTTGGAGGAACTCGATGGTTTAGATGAGAAGCGTTTGCTTGCTCAACAGAACCTCGAGTTGTACCGAGCCCGCATGGCTCAAGCTCACGATAAATTGGTCCGTCCCAGGACTTTCAAGGTTGGCGACTTGGTCCTAGTTCTTCGCAGACCGATTATAGCCCACCGTAAAATAGGTGGCAAGTTTGAACCTACTTGGGAAGGCCCTTTTGTAGTAGAGAGGCCTATCAAGGTGGATCTTACCAATTGATTGATTGTAATGGTGAACGTCCTATGTTGCCTATCAATGGACGTTACCTTAAGAAGTATTATAATTGATTGTATGCAAAATTTAAATTTCAATGAATGAATGTTTCTTTCAAATGGAAATGTTCTTTTCATCTGGTTATGGACTGGGTCCGGATTATCAAAATCTCGGTCCAAACTTTCAAATCTTCCATCTTTTCCCCCAAAAGGGAAGAAAATTCATATTTCCCCAAAAGGAAAGAAAATCCAAATTTTCTCTAAACGGAAAAATCAAGTTCATTTTTCTCCAAGTGAAAGTTCATCTCTTTCTTTCCCCAAAAGGAAAGTTCAAATTCATCTTTCTTTAAATGAAAGTCAAATTCAAATCTTAGTACCAAATGCTAAGTGTAGATTCCCTAAATAGGAATCTTCTTATCAATTTCTGAGTTTAGGTAGAATTCAAGCCTTCTAAGGTCTCTCCTAGCTCATTCCTTTAGATCTTGTTCTACCCAAATTGAATGTCATAGATCTACCCAAATCTAGACTTTTAGTGGGTTGCCAAAATACCCTTTAGTCTTCCCAAAATGTTAAGATTTATCTTGCCAAAATAGATAACCTTACACCAAATACCTTTAAGGCCTAAGGAGTAGTCAAAATACTCTTAACCTTAGCTCTTTTGAGTTTTATCTTACCAAAATAAGACAAACTCTACCTTTAATTGGTTGCCAAAATACCTTTTAGAGCTTTTCAATAGGTGCCAAATACCTTTGGACCTTTTAGGAAATAACAAATGTTCCTAACCCCTCTCAAATGATAGTGAAAATATCTTTGAGAACCCTTTAGGTGGTAGCCAAGATACCCCTAACTTTTAGGAGATAGCAAGATATCCCTAAGACCCTCTTAGAGACTCAAAATGTCTCTAATCTCTTTTCAAGTGATAGCCAAAATATCCTTGAAAACCTTGTAGGTGGTGGCCAAATACCCCTAGCCTTTTAGGTGATAGAAAATATCCCTAAGCTCTTTTAGAAGTTATCAAATTTCTTCTAATCAAATCAAATTCTTTCTAAAGATACCAAATATCTTCAGGTATCACTTTTAGAAGTTGTCAAAATACTTCTAATTGATCCAAAATTTTTCTAGAGATACCCAACATCTTTAGAAGTCCCTTAGAAGTTGTCTAGATACTTCTAATCAAGTTAAATCATTTCTAGAAATGTCAAATGTCTTTAGAAACCTCTTTAGAAGTTGCCAAAATACTTATAAATTCTCTTCTAAAAGTAATCTAAAACTCTTTCCCTAAGGTGATAGATAGAAATCTCCTTGTCTTTGTAGATCTTGCCTAAATCTAAGTTTAGGCTTCCATAGATCTCTCTTTCTCTTTCAAATCATACCCTATTTGATTTGGAAGATCCCGTTTGATCATTGTTTGGTCAACGCCAATATGTGCTGCGTACTTCTATTCGTTCACCACACATATTGGGGGTCCTTTTGTTGACACTTATTTTCATGTCGACCCAATTGACCGTCGTCGAGGCAAAATCGGCTCAAATTAGACCCCGATTTGATTGAATTAAATTTGTTTTAGTCAAATTAAATCAAATTTAATTCAATTGAAATCAAATCACATTAAATCGAACCACGTCGAGCGTCGTCGAGCCTAATTCATCACAATTCGACGCCGATTTGAGTTTATTTCATGAAATTAACTCGATCGGACCGAAATTGATCCAATTCGAGTTTGATTCGAACTCAATTTCAACCCAAATCAATCAATTTGGCCTAAATTTGGTTCTCAAATTAAAATTTGAGATCTAGGGTTGAGATCTCTTCTCTAATCCCACCCAATTTTAGATCTAGTGGTCAGCCAAATCTACTCAAGTGGATTTGCTCTCGTTTCGCGCAACGAGGCATTCGAATGGGCGGCTGACTTGTGCCTGGCGAGCAAAAGAAAATTAAAGAAATAGAGAGCTGGGCGGGATAGAGCCGTCTCTCTTGTTCTTTTGTTTAGGGTCCCGATCAAAATAGAGAGCGAGAGATATAGAGCGGTAGAGAGTGAGAGATTCAGAGAGCCAAAGGCCCAGTCTAGGCGGAACTCCTTTCCGCATCCAGTGTTGTTTCGCGCGATCGTCTCCCCTGTCCCGCGACTACCTCACGAGCAGGCATCCCTCCCGCGTGTGGCAGTCCCGTCCAGCCTCTCTCTCGCGTGCGACAGCTCCGTCCGAGCTCATCCAGGGCCTCGGCGGAACCTACCAGGAGGTTCGGCTCTTTCTTTCGCCAGACCTGCGTGACCCGACCACCTCGACTCCGTCTCGACCGACGCAAGGAAGGATTTATATTTGCTGCAGTGGCTTGTCCTCCTTCCTCCTTCAACTCCGGCGACTTCGAGACAAGTTGGGAGCTGTTTGAAGCTTCCTAACAGTAAAAGAGAGCTTCAAAACCCTCCAAACAGCAGTTTGGAGCCTTCAAATCGCTTTGGACAGTAGCGGCGAGTTCCGGAGCGGCTTGGGCAGTGACTTTGGAGCTTGGAGCAATTTTGGAGCTTGGAGTGGACCTTGGACAGCAGCTTGGACGGAAATTTGGAGCGCTAGGACAAACCCGGGAAGGTATAACTTTGAAACTTAGTGAAATCTAGGGTCCCCCAAGGCCAATTGTTATGTGGTTGACGCCTCCAAGCCCTAGGTCCTTAGAAACTTCAATTTTTGCTCTCCTAAAATCCTATCTCCGCTATCCACTTGTTTAAATCATGAAAATTAAGCAAGTTTTCTTGATTTGCTCTCATGTGAGAGCTAAAAAAGATAGCGGCGTGGCGTTGAACTTATGTTCGACGTCCCTATTTTTGCATGAAAATAATATCCATGTCATGTTTAGTGCTCTTACCTTTGACCAAACCCTAGGTTTAGTAGCTCACCCAATGTCTAATGAAATGTAGGAGCATAGGGTTTATTATCTAAGTGTGGCATGCGTTAACACACCCCTAAAACTTGCATGTTATGACAAAATTAGTATGCATGTGATAGGTTTACACCGCCTTGACATACACGATTCCCTCTAGATTTATTAGATGTTTAAGCATGTATTTCAATCATTCCTCTTTTTACGAAGTTGTAAGATCGTTCATGAGCATTTTTAACTCATGTTGCAAATCCTACAATTAAAAGGTTGATTGGAACACATCCTTGAACTTCTCTAAATTTAGGGAGAAAGCGAAATCTCTCTTGTTATTGCGCTTTTATTTTATAAATGTTAAATTGAGCTTGTGTGAGTTATTGCCTTTTGAACATTCGCTATATGTCAATGGCTATGACCCCTTGTTTTCCTACAATTTACAAAATCATAAATATGTCCGTCAAACTCATGGGTGATTGCAAAGCGAAGATGGGGTGTTCTATGGCTTCAAAGAGCTTATAGATTACACCCCATCATATGTTGGAAGTTTGTTGGACATGTTTAGTGTAGTTTGTAAGTTGACGGTTAAGGGTGTTAACACATAACTTAGACACTAGGTGAATTTTCGAAAAGACAATCGAAAGCCTTCACCACTAGGCTTCCCTTAGACTCTAGAAAACTAACTCTTAGAGCCTATCCATAGGAATTTCAATGACATTCTATCCTATGGCTTTAGGTACCTTAGATGACACCACTTGTTGTCTTTCCAGGAAGAGCCGTAGGAGCAAGTCCACCCTATCGGACCTCTCAAATCATACCGAAATTGATTTGGAGATCGTTTCATGAATCGGGAATTCTCCAATCAAGTTTTTCCTTCCCCATGCATAATGGTTTGGAGCACCTCAAGGCTCCAAACACTTCGATGCATGAAACCTTTTGACTTAGGACCAAAATCCTAGGTTTGTGACACTTTGTATATTACTACAAGATCAAAAAGCATTTGTCCATTACCCTTCATCTTGGATATTTTGGAGCCCTCTCAAGGCCTCAAAATAATCCGTCAACTTTAACCATCATTACTTTAGGAACAAGTCCTAAGTCATCTCCCCTTTGTTGAGACAAAAATCAACAAATGCATGCACTTCCGTAAGTGATATTTTTGAGCCTCTCTAAGCTCCAAATGTCCATCGTGTGTATCACTTGAACTTGAGACCAAACTCTCAAGTTCTCCTACTTAGTTTGTTGAACCATCTAATCAACAAACACTTCACTCATATGTTGTATTTAGAGACTATCTAATACCCTAAATGCTCTTCATGCACATGAATCTTTGTAGTTTGGAGTCAAAGTCTAGGCTATCAACCCTTGTGTTGGAACATAAAATCAACCAATCTTTTCTTTCCCTTCGTTTGTTAAGACATACAATTGACAAATGAATGTTCCACTCTCCCATGTATGATAATTTGAAGTCTCCAAAGGCTCCGATCAATTATCGTTACATGATAGTAAGACCTTAGAAACAAATTCTAAGTAATCCTCCACTTGTATGGTGAAACAAAATCAATAATCCTCCTCTCTCATACATGATTTTTTGGGACATCTCAAGTCTCCAAATATATCATTGTATGAATCATCCAGACTTTAGGACCAAATCCTAAGGCATTCCTTCATTTGTTGATAACACAAAATCTACAAGTGAGTATTTATCCCTATTCAATCGGCTTCAACCAAGTGAATGATCTTCTCTTTGAATAACAAATATTCAAAGGTATTCTATGAATTTTTGTATCTCTCTAAGTTACATTTTCTTCCTTCAACCCCTAAGTTGTAGGAAATCTATCAAACCATTTATTCATTGGAACACCAAACCAATGAATGATTTCTCAGCCTTAGGATTCGAATCCTAATCCTCTTTCTCCTACGACTCAAAATTGTAGGAAAATATCTAATCCCCCTCATCCTTCTAACCCATGTTTGGTGAGTGAATCCTATTCTTTGGGCACATAAAAGCCTAATGAATTCTCATGAATGTGTATTATCTAAGTTGCACATGATTTTCCTCTTTCTACAATCCAAAAAGTTGTAGGAAAACCCTCTCTTTCTCCTAAAACCTAAAATTAGGAGAATGTACACGCCTCTTTGAACACCAAATGTTCAAAGAATGTTCTTGAACTTGCAACCCATAATTTGCATCTTCCTCCCTCTTTCCTACAAGTCATGATTGTAGGAGAGTATTTAAATCCATATTCATGCTCCCAAACCCAAAATTGGGAGGATGAATCTCCTCTTTGGACACCAAGCGTTCAAAGAAACTACTCCACTTTGCAACCTCTAAGTTGCACTTTGGGCTACTTCTTTTCCTACAATTCTAAATTGTAGGAAATCTCCCATTTCCTCTTTATTTGCCTAGCCTCAAATTAGGCAAATGAACTTGTTCCTTTAAACATCAAAAGTTTAAGGAACATTTATGGATTTGCAACCCACAAGTTGCATGTTCCTTCTCTTATTTCTACAATTCAAAAGTTGTAGGAATTCTTCTTATTCCATTGACTCAAATTGGGTGAGTGGATTACCCCTTCTTTGAACGCCAAATGTTCAAAGAAAGTCTTCCACTTTGCAACCTCCAAGTTGTATTTCCTTTCATCTTTCCTATAAGTCAAAGATTGTAGGAAAGCATCCAAGTTCATCTTCTTACCCTTATTCTTCTAACTCAAATTAGAAGAGTGTATTTCCTTCTTTGAATAACTAAATGTTCAATGGGCTTTCAAGAGTCTACAATTTCCAATTAGCATCTCATTCTTCTCTATCCCTCCAACCTAAATTAGAGGAATGAATCATTCTTCTTTGGATACCAAATGTTCAAAGAATCCTCTTGGGGTTGTAACTTCCAAGTCACATCCCCTCTCCTTTTCTCGTCCAACCAAAAATTGGAGGGATGAAACCTTTCTTTTCTTTGGACATCACATGTCCAAAGGAATTCCTCCAATTTGCAATCCGTAGATTGCGCACTGGACTACTTCTTTTCCTACAAATCTAGATTGTAGGAAACCCCTAAAATTCTCTTCATTTCTCTTAACCCAAATTAAGGAAATGAAACTCCACCTCCTTGGAAACAAAAATTCAAGGAGGCACCCTCTCCTCTCTACAAACTCAAAATTGTAGAGAAATTCAATCTTCCTACAACTCAAAAGTTGTATGGAACTTCCGTGTACTCAATCTATATTAAGTTGTTTAATCATATTCTATTTATCTTACTTGTTGAAACAAAAACAACAAGTAACTCCACCCCAAGTTTAGGATTCAAGTCCTATTTCTCTTTGCCCTTTCAAACTCAAGTTTGAAGGGTGCAACCCTCTTTTGGACATCAAAGTGTCCAAAGACCTTTGTGAATTTGCAACCCAAAAGTTACATTTTCCCTCAATTCTCCCCAACTCCAAAGTTGTAGGAGATTTCTCCTCTCTTTACCTCCAAAAGCTAGATAGAGCTCTCCAACATTTAGCTCAAAAGCTAAATGTTAGATTCTTACCTCATATTCTTAGCTCCAAAAGCTAAGGAGAATTTCACTCAACAAGTGGCCCAAAAGTCACATGTTGGGTACTTCTTCCTTAGACCCAAACTCTAGGAGGATACTTAGTGTGACATACCATACAAGCCTCACACACTTAGGTGCACAACCCCTTAGGCATACTAGGATTAGGATTTTTCTTTGTATGCGCATGTGATTGATGTTGTGGAGTGATTGACTTTTGGATTGTCTGCATTGTGGTCACTTGCCCTTAAGTAGTTAGTATAGAAAGATATACATGCTTTCCTGTGCAGGTGGCCATGTCCAAAAGGGGGTAAATTAAATCATGATTATCATAATGTTGTTTTCTTGCAGGCGCTGCTTAAAACCCCCCAAGAGGCATGGCCAATAGGGTAGAAGCAGGGGCCTAGCACTTAGCACTCTAAGTGTTAGGCTAATTTTGGGATGATCATATTTCTGTTATATAAATTGCCTCCTGACTCTATTTTGCAGATTTGAGTCTTTTTCTTTTTTACACCATGTATTTGATTAGATCTAGGGTGTAAAACTTGTGGGGTTTGGATTAGCAAGCAAGAAGGATCAAAGGAGAAATTACCCCTCTGAAGGTTGAAGTTTGAAGACCCCCACAAGTAGAGTCTGTAAATTTTACTGGGTTGTATAATGGCAGGCAACTCAGCTGTCAAACATACTTGTGATAACTTAGACTCTATCTACATTTATTGCATTTTATTTATATACAAAAGCATACGTTGTTTGTTTACTGAGTGCGCAATAAAACAACATGTCTTTCCTAGGTTTCTTCTTTTGTTTCTGTGGGCATGGCCTGGACTCTACTACGCTAGGCTCATAGGATAAAAACTAAGTTTTCTACCCCTTAAAATGTAAGCAACCTAAAATGAAATTAGGCTTCATGGTTTTCTAACAAAAGAAAATTTGCATGACTCTCTTTTAAAGAGCCAAGTTTTTCAAAAATTTAAAATAATCATGCATGGCCAAAAATGTGTCACATGTAGAATGCCTCCACATAAGGATTAGATAACAAAATCTTTCTTTTTGTGAGTCAGCATTTGCATACCATACATAATGAGGCATCTTGGCCTCAAAGCCAAGTTATAAGTCCTACCTTTCTAAATAAAAACAACCTTCCCACTCCACATTTACATTGAGACCGGACAACATGGTTTTAAAAGCGATTAGGGGAGTTTAACTGGTAGTCCCTTCCAGGCGGGACAATAAATCCAGAGGTCGGGCAGGCTATGCCTCTTGTGAGGTGTAGTTTGTAAGCCCCTTTGCACTCGTCAGATTTAGGTTCGAGGCACTACATATCGGTAGTCCTCACCTTAGTCTTAGGATCTGAGGCACGGGTTAATTCTAAATCACCCTATAAGCCCTCATATTTCGGGCAATTCCTACAACATGTGTTGTTGGAATGTAAGCCCCAACATTCTAATAAAAAATGTCAACTTAAACCAAAATTAGATTCCAAAAATGTAAAGCCCAACATAGGATAGTTTGGGCACCTTTGAGTTTCCTCTCAGAATCAAGTGCCCCTACTTCATCTCATTTGACTTTCATTCCCAAAATCTAATCCTTAGTTGATCAACTTCTCATTGAAATTCCTAAAAGGCCAAAATCCTTTTGCTAAAACTTTCATGGATTTTAAAACAACGAAAATCAATTTTAGCCAACATTTAAATGACTTCAAAACAAACAAAACCACTAGTTTAATCAAAAGTTTTCCCAAGCCAAAACTTGGGATGTAATTAACCATAGGGGCTTGCCCCTATGGGACATCTGTACCCCAGAAATAAATAAACCCCGCTCGACCAAACATCGAGTGGGGGAATCTCTGTTCAAAATTGTAAATTTTATTATTGAGTCCATAAGGAAATGATATTTTTACTCTTCGGGGTAATATATCATCATTCTTATGCCATGCTCGATAATAAAATATGTAATCCGTTTGAGGATACAAAAATTCTCCAACATAGTCCTCTCTGTTTGTCCATCAGTCTGAGGATGGAAGGTTGTACTAAATGTCAATCTAGTGCCCATAGCCTCTTGTATTTTCCTCCAAAGTCTAGAAGTAAATCTACCATTTCGATCAGATATTATGGACTTCGGTACATCGTGCAACCGTACAATCTCAGCCACATAAAGCATTGGTAGCTTCTCAACACAATCCGTCAATCGGATAGGCAAAAAGTGAGCAGACTTTGTGAGCCTATCAATGACAACCCAAATAGCATCATGACCCTGCTGAGATCTGGGTAAACCCGATACGAAATCCATAGCAATATCATCCCACTTTCACTCTAGAATCGATAAGGGTTGAAGTAATCCACTTGACCTTTGATGTTTAGCCTTCACCAACTGACAAGTAGTACATTTGGCAACAAAATCAGCTACTCTTCAACCCAGGCCACCAAAACAAACCCTTAAGGTCTTGATACATCGTATTACTACTAGGATGATTAGTATAAGAAGAGTGATGAGCTTCATAAAGAACATCCTTCCTCAAGTCATCAACATTAGGTACACAAATATTTCCCTTATACCAAAGGAGATTGTCCTCATCAAGAATAAAATCATTTTCATGTTCAGCCTTTACTAACTGAATAATTTTCACAAAATCTGGATCCTTCCATAAAGCTTCAGCTATCTTACTCTTCAAATCAGCTTGCACAGTCAACTGACTCAACCATCCTACATTTCCAATTGTAGGAAGTACCACTGATAATTCCAATCTATCCATTTCTTTAATTAGCTTCTCTTGTTGAGTTAGTAAATTATTTAACTTTGTTGACAATTTTCTACTCAAAGCCTCTGCAACAGTATTGACTCTTCTCGGATGATACTGAATGTTCAAATTATAGTAATTAAGCAGTTCCATCCATCTCCTTTACCTCAAATTCAGCTCTTCCTGAGAAAAGATATACTTCAGATTCTGGTGATCAGGAACACTTCACAATGTACACCATATATAAGTAGTGTCTCCAAATCTTCAAAGAAAATATTACTGTAGCAAGCTCCGAATCATGGGTTGGGTAGTTCTTCTCATGACTCTTCAATTTCCTAGAAGCATAGGCAACTACTCTCCCATGTTGCATCAAGACACAACACAAACCCTTCAGCGAAGAATCACTGAAAATCTAAAATCCCTCAGTACCTGAAGGAATCGTAAGAATCGGTGCAGTCATCAAACGAATCTTTAACTCTTGAAAGGCTTCCTGACACTGAATGTTCCACTCAAATTAAACATCCTTCTGAGTCAATTTACTCAAAGGTGTAGCAATCTTGGAAAACCCCTCTACAAACCGTCTGTAGTAACCAGCTAACCCAAGGAAACTCTGTATCTCAGTCACTGTCATAGGTCTTGGCCATTCAGCTATAGCTTGTACCTTGTGCTGGTCCACTGAAATACCATCTCCACTAATGACATGGCCCAGAAAAATCACATTCTTCAGCCAAAACTCACATTTAGAGAACTTGGTGCCTCTTAGAGTTTGCAATACTGCCTGGAGATGATTGACATGATTCTCTTCATCACAAGAATATATAAAAATGTCATCTATAAAGACAATGATAAAACTATCTAGCATTGGTTTAAAGATCTGATTCATCAGATCCATAAAAGCAGTTGGGGCATTTATTAGCCCAAAAGGTAATACAGTGAATTCGTAGTGTCCATACCTTGAACTAAATGCTGTTTTCGGGATGTCTTCCTCCTTTATTCTCAACTGATAATAACCAGACCTTAGGTCAATTTTGGAAAAGATTGTGGCTCCCACTAGCTGGTCAAATAAGTCATCAATCCTCGGCAAAGGATATTTGTTCTTAATGGTAAGCTTGTTCAACTCCCCATAATTGATATAGAGTCGCATGCTACCATCCTTCCTCTTTACAATGAGAACTGGTGCTCCCCAAGGTGAAGTGCTAGGGCGAATAAATCCCTTCTCCAGCAGTTCTTGCAATTGAGACTTCAACTTCTGAAGTTCCTTAACCGCCATACAATAGGATGCTTTTGAAATAGGCTCAACACCAAGTACAAGATCGATTGAGAAATCAATCTCTCTAACAGGAGGCATTTCAGGTAAGACTTCAGGAAACACATCAGGAAAGTCTCTTACCACTGTAATTTCCTTCAACTCTGACACTTGTTTTGAAGTGTCCCTTACATGAGCTAGAAAGCTTGGGTACCCCTTCAAAATTAAACTACAAGCCTTCATAGAAGAGATGATCATTGAAGATACACCTCGATCACCCTGAAAGACAAGTTTCTCTCCTCCAAGAAACTTGATCTTCACCACCTTCTTATTGCATTCTATGGAGATGAATTGATTTGACATCCAATCCATCCCTAAAATCACATCAAACTCCAACAGGGGTAAAACTACAAACACAACATCAAACTCCTTTTTACAAATAGTGAGAAAAGTGGAACACATAAGTGTAGCAGTTATACTAGACCCATCCGGTAATAGAACTGACAATGTAGTAGGCATAGTGCAAACATCCAATGCATGCTTCTTAATGAACTCCTGACTAATGAATGAATGCGATGCTCTAGTATCGAAAAGTACTCTACTAGGAAAATATTTGACATGAATAATACCTATAATCACATCAGGAGATTCCTTGGTCTCTTGCTGTGTAATGGCATAAACCATTGGTTGCACAATAGGTCTCGCAACCGGATGACTAGGCACTGAAACTGAAGCAGTAGACTCTTGAGCTCTTGGTCTACCAACAGTAGAATGTTTCCCAGTACTCTGCTGAGGTGGAGCACTAGACCTCCCCTCCCTTAAACTCCTTGGGCAATTCTTAGCCATATGTCCTGGCTGATGGTACCAAAAACATACATTTGAGCCAGACAAACACTCTCTTTCATGCAACTTGCCACACTTGTCACAAGTTCTGGCACCAGAAAAACTCCCACTACTATCAATTCTGGTCTTCTTCATACTAAAACCTCCAGAATGAGTCTGGAAGCTCCTGGTCTTCTTAAAACCTTTCTCTTTTGTTAGAAATCTCTCCTCTTCTGGACAGTTTGAAAATCAACCTCTATCCTCCTCGCTCTTTCAACCAACACAGCATAATCTTCAATGCCAAGAGGAACCAATGGCTGGCGAATTGCATCGCAAAGCCCTGATAAGAACTTATGGAACTTGTCCTCAGTAGTAGCAATAATCTGAGAGGCATAACGGGATAGAGTGGTAAACTCAGCTTCATACTGCTTGATTGTCCGATCACCTTGCACCAGTCGCATAAATCTCTCCTGCATCTGTCTCCTCGCAGAAGAAGGCATGAACCAATCTCTGAAGACTTTCACAAAGTCCTCCCATAAGATCTGGGAAGCTGTTCTACCACCAAACTTCTCCAATGATTGTCCTCTCTACCATCTCTCAGCCTCCCCATCTAGAGCAAAGGTGGCTAAAGTCGCCATTCGATCATCAGGGCATTGTATACCCTCCAGTATCTTTTCAATCCTCAAAAGCCAGTTTTCAGCATCTACTGGCTCTCCTACTCCTATAAAGAGAGGTGGTCGCATGTCTTGTAAGATCTTCATATACTTATCTACCAATGTCTCTCTCCTGGAACTAGACTGGGGCTGTTCCTGTGAATGCTGAATGAGATGAGTAACAGTAGCCATCATCAGGTTGAAAGTATCCATGGTAGTGCTACTACCACCAGCAGGTTGAACTATGGAGGGTACTGCTGGAACTTCTCTACCAATTGGATCTTTATGCCCATCAATATTGCTATCAGTGGCATCGGGTTCCTGATCCATAGCCCTAAACCAATTAAAAGAAAACCAATTCAGTAATCTTCACATCATCATACAATCTTAAAATGTCTAGGACTCATGTCTAGGACGCATCAATCAACCTAATGGCGCTTTATTCTGATTCAAATCCTAAGCTTGTGCTCTGATACCACTCTTGTCACGACACGGCTCATTAGCTCGTAAATATGAGGCAGGAACGGAATCAGACGTTCAAAATAATTTAATCATCATATTTTATATATAACAATTTCAAAATACTTCAATAGGAACATAAAAGCGCCTCTAAACTTTTTCCAAAAAATGTATTTAACATTCAAACCATTACGAAAAAGGAAGTTCATGTACAAGGTGGTTATAAACTTAATCTATTCATGTTATGACAAAAACCACCCAAAAGAAAATAGCTATAACTAGGAAAAACAAGTAAGTACCTGTTACCCGTTGCGCGACGACTATATGTAAACCTCGGGTGTTCTGCCATCACTTATGAGTAGGTTCTCCTGAAATTTTTTTCAAAGCTAGGGAGTGAGACGCTCAGCAAATGACAATTTTAATATAAAATTTATACAATGAAAAAGAATTTGATATGCAAAGATAACTTCGAATATCTATGTAAGGTTTATTTTCGTATGCAAGATTTATGTCAAGGTTGATGCCACATGTAAGGTTAATGCCATATGTAAGTTTAATGTCATATGTAAGAATTGATGCCATATGTAATGTTCCTTCTTACCTATCATATGTCTATCTCCTATAACTCTTATATGATATAGCTCTCATATAGTAAACATCCGTACCGGAGTACCCGTATTGTACTGATCAGGTACAAATTCATAATTGACCATTTATCATCATATTGCTCTAAGAGCCTTATTGTTCCAAAGAACCTTATCCATATTTGGTACTCCGCAGTTCAGCATACACAAACTTATATTCCATAATCATAACAATAAGTTGTTTACATAGTAACGTAAGGGATTTCATAAAATCAGATGATGTGCCACATGTATGTGAATGCTTGTAGTAGACATGAAAGTAAAATATATTCTCATGAACATTACATACAGATACTATATACAACATAAAGAACATAATACAAGATTTGAGATTTGTGCTAACATCCAAAATTAAACATAAGCAAAACATAAGAGAATTTAATGAGGCTAATAAACATGGACAATACATAAGGAAATTCTATGAATTTTAGAATGTAATGTGTCACTTATTCTAAAGCCTTTCTTCGCTAAACTCCCTCGCACTCCTTACCACTTTCCCTTATTCAAACCTAAGGGAAAAGAAATTCCAAATATTATCGCAAGCATTCAAATCTCCAAAATCATTAATTTCATTTAAAATAAATTGTTATTTTCGGATTTAAATAAAACCCCAAAATTTAGCATTTCAATATTTATTATTTTCATCACCTAGGCATGCAAAAACATTCCCCTTTCTTATACATATAAATAAATCATTATTATTTTCGGAATTAAATCATAAAATAATTAAGAAAATTATTTTTTTCTCAAAATTACAATTTCTTTTATTTAGAGACATCTCTAAATTATTTGGAATAGCTTTAGTGAACATGCAACCCTAGAATTCTTAAGTTAGGAAAAACCCTAAACTTTCCCTAATTTTTAAAATCAAAATTCTTTAAGAAATCTTTGTATTTCTTAATCCAAAACCCTTCCCTCACATACTTCTAACAATCCCTATAAAATAAAACATAAAAAGAGAAACCCTAATTTTCGGATTTAATGTTTTTCGGATTTAATGTTTTTCTTAAGAAACCTTAACATATAGGGTATAAAACAATAGATCCAAACAAACCCTAAAGGTTTTCTAAAGAATCCCTAAGAAAAATCAAATCCTAAAAATTTTTTACTTCAATAAAACTGAAGAAAAATTTCATATTCTTCAAGAAGAAGTTACCTCAAGCCTTCCCCTATTCTTTTCCTAAAGAATCTCGCCGGAATCTCGCCCCCAAGCCCAAGCCGACGCCGCTCCCTTTCTCCCGCCGCCTCTCTTCGTTCGGCCATGAGAAACACAACATGGGACCGAATATTTCGGTCCCTTAGGCTTATGAGGGCTTTAAGGAAAAGCTTTTACGCATGTGCCCTTATTCCTATAATTTCTCTTTTGTCATATGAAGGGTAAAATGGGTATAAAAGGCCAAAAGTTACTTAACGAACTTCGGCGATTCTAATTTTCAAACCGTGCGAAATTAGATACAAGTTCTTTATACCATTTTGATCGAAATTTCATGATGAATTTAATAAAATTTATTTCGTTAAATTCCGACGATATCAAAATTTCACTTAAGTTGGTCTCGGTGCATCAATATGCGTGCGACGCACTCAATTGACAAATTCTGGGTATTACAATGCTTGCGACGAGGTGGGTAAGCCTTGTGCATGCTTGTCTTAGTGTGATGGGGTAAATTCTAATTACTCTTATGTACTTAAGGTGGGAGGTGAAAAATTTGCTAATTTTTATGCAGGTACCTTTGCAACTCATGCACGTGTTTCTTGGTGTAGTGCGGTAAAAGACCACGGCCGCAGTGTTTCCCAGCACTTATCATACACGTTTTTCTTGACGTGGTGGACTGGCTAGACTCCCAAACATTTCCCTAAATGGGAGAGATGTCGGGAGGCTGTCAAAATCTATGCTGATTTGACTGACAGGCAATTAAATTGAACACAACAGGGAATTGAACTTACAAGGTGAATCATGGAAAATAAATTAAAGTTTGTAATCTATAAATGATATAAACAAGCAAAACCCAAATTAAGATATTTAAAACAAAAATTCAAGAAAGTAAATCTAAAAACAAATTTGACAATGGACAATATTGAACACAAGCAGGGAATTGAACAATAGCTGGGAATTCATGATGAGCATGATAGCTTACATGTGGGTAAACAAGAAATTTGAAATGAACATTTACTTGCAGGTGAAAATGATAGGCTACAAATAATTGCTATTCACACACAAGGAAAGATCAGATGATCTTTAATGAACAAGAGAATTCACATATGGACAAGAATTGGGTACTTGCAAAGAATGCATCAAGCAAGATACAAAAGCATGGAACTTGTAACAGGCAGAACAGTTTGGTTACGGACATGGGTATGGTACTTGTAATATGAACAATAATTTTGCCATAAATGAAAATAAGGGATTTTGCAATACAAAAACTCACCTACTAGCGTGACAACAAACCTGTTATATGCATAGTGTCTCGCATGCAAATAACATCAAAGAATATATATATATAAGGGATGCAACCCGCTAACGGCTAAAATTAATAAATTTGCAAATGAATACACTAGTTCACTTGCGGGCAACGACAGTGGATAGATTATGAGTGTAATAGATGTAGATAGGAAAAATGCAATGCATGCAACACGTCATCTACAAGCAAGGACAGAAGATTGTAGTGAATACAAACACCTAATGGTAATGGTGGAGAACTTGTTATATGTACAATAGTATACTCACGAGTGATGACAAGCAACACAATGAATTCAAGGGCATTCATATAGTTGATAACAATCAAGTTTCCAGGAAAAAAAAAAACATTAATCCCCTGCAAGCAAAGGCGGTTGATATGCAATAAATGTGGTGATTTGCTAACTCAGATGTGTTTGTGGAGTTTGAGATAAATGCAATCCACATAAAAATCAATGACATTTAGTTTCAAATAAGCATGACGAGCCCCCTATAAATATAGAAGTGCATAGAGTGCACAATCTACGAGCAATGTTATGAAACCTGCGACGAATGTAAGCATCTACGAGCAGCATTAGAGGATTTTTTATGAACACGACAAGCTATCTGCAGGGAGCGGTAAGTGAGCCATAGCAATACTTGAAAGCAAACACATCGAACCTCTACAAGTAATGAAAAGCAATATACGATCGATATGATGAATTCCCAATAAACGTAGATCTAAGAAATGCAATGTATGCAACACGTTATCTGCAAGCAAAGACAAAAGATATGCAATGAATACGAGCACTTACGAGCCACTTTAAGAGACTCATCATGCACACAGTAGTTTGCATACGAGCTAAGGCGGTAGGCTTGTGATAGAGAATATGAGTTTGAAATGCATACAACAGTCGCACTTACAGGCAATGTTGGAAGATTTGCACTGAATGCAATTCACCTACTTATAAAAGCCAATGTCTTTTGAATCACTATTGCTTACCGACAATCAATATTAACAGAGTTTGTTACTGCATGACAACTTGCCTGTAAGAAGCAATAAATGACCCGTAGCGCAGCGCTATGACTCACCTGAAAGAAGAAGCAAGCAATTTGTGGTGAAAACTGCGGGTTGCTAGTGGACAGAAATAGGAAATTGCTAATGCCAGATCATTACGCTGAATAGATTAGCTTAATTATAAATGAAAGGTAGAGGATTCCTGATGCATTGTACAAAATATTTGCAGACAAAAATTGATGCAACCTAGGATTCCTAAGCCTAGTAGGAAAACACAAGTATGCAAATAATAACTTCCTTTCATATTAACTTTAACAAACACAAACTTATAACATAAAAACACCTTACAACTGTTGACGCTTATTTTCTTGTCGACCCGACCCCGATCGAGTCCAACTAGGATCGATCGTGCTCGATCGAGCCCAACTAGGCTTGATCGTGCTCGATCAAGCCTAACTAGGCTCGATCGACCCAATTGACCATTATCGAGGTAAAATCAACTCAATTAAAATCAAATCAAACCCAATCGAGCCCCGTCGAGTGTCGTCGAGTTCAATTCGACGCAATTCAACACAATTCGGCGTCGATCCGAGCCCAATTTCATTAAATTGGCTCGATCTGACCCATTTTGGCCCAAATCGACTCTAATCAATTCCAATTGGGCCCAATTCGAATTCAATTTCAGCCCTCATTTGTCAATTTGAGCTGAATTGGTTTTCAAATCAAAATTTTGAGATCTAGGGTTGAGATCTCTTCTCAAATCCCACCCAATTTCAAATCAATTGGGTAGCAAAATCTACTCAAGTAGATTTTCCCTCGTTACACGGAACGAGGCAGGGAGAAATGACATTTCGGGCGGCTATCTGCAGGCGCCTCAAAGAGAACCGAAGAGGCCAGGGGAGCGGCATTCGTCTCTCCCAGTTTTCTGCTTCTTCCGCCCCAATCTAGAGAATGAGCGAGAGAGAGAAGCGGGATTCAGCTCCCGCGTGCGGTCCGTCCCGAACAGTGGGAGCGACAGACATAGACGGACGGAACGAGCGACTCCCACGCCTGAGCTCCCTTACTCGCGTGCAAAATCCCTTCCCGACTCCGACCAGGCTTTCGGCTGAACCCCCCAAGTGGTTCATCTTGCTCGTTCGATTGACCGTTTGAAGCCTCGAGCCTTGCACGCCAAACTTCTGTCTGATTTGAAGCCCCGACTCCTCTCAAGTCTGGATTTCTGCGATGGTTCACTCAGGAAGAGGTTTCTACTTCTTCTTCAGCTCCGATGACCTCGAGGCAAGTAAGAAGGCTGTTGGAGACTCCCAAACAGCAAAAGAAGGCTCCTAAACCTTCCAAACAGTGATTTAGGGCCTTCAAATGGCTTTGGACAGCGGTGGTGACATCCGAAACACCTTGGACAACGACCTTCTTCCCTTGGAGCTGCTTGGAGCTACTTTGGAGCTTGGAGCAGACCTTGGACAGCAGCTTGGACAGAAAATTGGAGCGCTAGGACAAACCGGGAGAGGTATACCACTAAAACTTAGTGAAACTTAGGGTCCCCCAAGGCCAATTGTTGTGTGGTTGACGCCCCCGAATCTTAGGACCTTAGAAACTTCAATTTTCATTCTCCCAAAACCCCTCGTCGGCTGTCCTCTTCGTAAATCAATGAAAATTTGGTAATTTTCATTTGTGGATTCTCATGTGAGAACCCCAGGAGGATTTTAATGCGCATAGAGGTGTTGGATTGGTGTCCAACTCCCCTCAATTGCATGATTTTGCACTCATATCGTATGACATGGCCTTCACCCACATTCGTGCCTAGGTTATGTTATTTTTCGTAGCCAAATTGAGCGTGTAGCTTGCATATTCACTCAAACTTCATATTGTGAACATGTACTTATTCAACAGTAGTGTCATGACGAAATAGAATTATGATTTTGGAATTTTGTGGAGTTTGTAGGGTTGTCATAAGTCTTACAATATATCCAAAATATTTGTGATGACTTGTTGTAGGATCTAGTGTGAATCTCAAAGATACACTTCAAAAAAAAAATTCCTAGAACAAGTGTGCTTGATTAACCTAGCTTTTGGATGTGTTGCATGGCTTATGATAAAAAATTTATGGCTAGTAATCTTTATTATGCAAATCTTTCAAGAGGTTGGGAACTCATCTTTATGTCCTTAATGAATCAAATCATGACAAAATTGATTTGATCCCTTAAAGGCTTTAAGATACATGTTTCCCTACTAAATCATGATTCAAGCCATATGTTATTTATTCCTTGCTTAAATTAGTGAATGTATTAACTTGCAAATTTTCATAAATGTGCTCACTTAATCCTAAGTGTTGGTGAGATTGATTTGAAGCGTTTCATGGACCCCAAAGGCTCATGATCAATGCTCCATCATGCTAAGAGATTACTTAAGTTCATTTCTCCTAATTTGCAAGATAATATGGCTAGATGCAAGCTCTCAAATTTTCAAATCATATTAGGGTCGATTTAGGGAAAATCACCTTCTTGTAAAGCTTTGATAATATTATAGGTTGTCTTCCAATTTCAAGTTGTAGGACCAATCTTTCTACCCAAAGCATGCCAAAATTGATTTGGAAGTCTTTTCTTTGAGTTGGAAGCTCTCTAGTAGTCTTCCCTTGCTAATGTATGGAAATTTGGAGCATCTCAAAGCGTCTATTTTCCATTGCATGAAAAAATCTTAACCTAGGATCCCAAAAATCCTAAGTTCAACTCTCTTTTCTTGTAGATACAAATTCTACAAGCACTCACCCATCTCTCCAAATGCATGGTGATTGGAACCTTCTCAAGGCCCCAAACACATATTATTGCATGACTTTTGGAACACCCTCAATGCTCCAAATGTTTTATCATTTGACTTTAGCATATCTTAGGAGTTATCATCAACCTTTGTCATGCCTTGCATTATGGATTTCCCTAAAAATCCTTAATGCATCATGTTACAAGCTTTAGAAACTTGGAGCCAAAATTCAAGTTTTCTTACATCTCTTTTTAGAACCCCAAAACCAACAAGCATCCTCTCATGTGAGGTGTAATTTGTAAGTCCCTTTTGCACTCGTTAGATTTATGTTCGATGCGCTACCTATCGGTAGTCCTCACCTTAGTCTTAGGGTCTGAGGCATGGGTTGATTCCAAATCACCCTATAAGCCCTCACCTTTCGGGAAATTCCTCCAACAAGTGTTGTTGGGATGTAAGCCCTAACTTTTTAATTAAAATATCAACTTAAACAAAAGTTAGATTGCTAAAATGTAAAGCCCAACATAAGATAGTTTGAGCACCTCTGAGTGTCCCTCAGAATCAAGTGCTCCTACTTCACATTCCCTTGGACTTCACTCCAAAAATTTGATTCTAAGTTAATCAACTCTTCCTTGAAATTCCTAAAGGACCAAATCCTTTAACTAAGACTTTCATGGATTTCAAAAATAAAATATTAGCCAATTTTTAAATGACTTCAAAAAGAAAGCAAAACCACTAATTTAATCAAAAGTTTTCCCAAACCAAAGTTTGGGATGTAATTAACCATAGGGGCTTGCCCCTATGAGACGTCTGTACCCCAGAAATAAATAAACCCAATTCGACCAAACATCAAGTGGGGGAATCTCTATTTCAAATTGTAAAATTTTATTATTGAGTCCATAAGGAAATGATATTTTTACCTTTCGGGGCAATATATCAAGTTCTTATGCCGTACTCGATTATAAAGTATGCAATCTGTTTGAGGATACAAAAATTCTCCAACAACAACGTACAAGACACAACACTACTTTAACTTATAAAAAAAAACAACACAATTTACAATTTGTAATAAAAACCTAGACACAACACAACTTACGACTAATCAAAGTTTTGAGAAGAAAGATACATATGGAATGAGAACTGTGGATAGAAGAATAGTTAGAAGTTCGAGACAAAATATAAGAACGAAGGTAGAAGAGGATAGCTCGCAAGCTATGACAAACTCGCAGGTTTCACGTTCCAAATATTTTTCACATATCTCTCTTTCACAAATGAAATCAGCCACATTATATAGAAGAAGGAGAAATGATATTAAATGCTCACTTTAAATTCCCCCCTCCTCCACAACCACTAGAAGGCTTCTAAAACAACCACAAAAATCTTCCAAATCATCTCAATAAATTAGGAAATAAAGCATCCAACATAGATTTCTGCAAATGGGGAAATCGACTGGCCACAACAGGGTAAACGAGCAACCATAATTCAAGACAACAAGAAAACCGAAGGGGTAGCTGTGGAAAAGAAAAGTCCAGAGGAAAAACTGAAGTCTAGCATGGGAAGACCATCAACCAACTTGGGAAGACCAAACAACCACTGAGGGAAGCCAAACAATAGCAGGAATACAATAAGATGGAAGAAAAGTGAAAAAATAGCAGAGAGATTCAATAAACATTCGAGAAAACTGAGAAGTCACAGGAGAAAGATAGCAAGAAACACAAGACAAAAATAAAGAAAACAGAAATTAGGAAATCTTGACTGCATCTATTTTTTCCTGGTGGAAGAATCTCATATCTTGATAAGAACTCCTCAGTAATACGCTGGTAGATATCTGGATGATGACATTGCAGGTCGACAACCTTAATCCAAGAACAATCAGACAAAGCACGTCCATTCTATTTAACCAAAAATCATCTGTGCACTCCATATCTTGTTTAGGTAGTACGGATATCCATAACATCTTCTACAAGTTCATGAGTTGGTTCTCCTTCATTAATAATAAGATCATCAACTTTATGCAAAATAATTTTTCAAAATCTTCCCAAAATCTCCCTCATTACAACATGAAAATATTCCTTAGTATCCTGTATTAGAATGTCATACTTCCTATAGATCTTCTCTTTTTCTTGTTCAAACTTTGTTCGAAGTAGATGCTTCTTATTTTCATATTTCTTGACTCATAAATACTATTTTCTTTGTATTATGAGTAGTTCATTCTATAGTGGATTAGAAGAACTTGCTTGAAGCCGAAGCCATTAAATTGATGGGAATTTATTCTTTGGAATCCGATGAATAGATGATAGACTTTCAAAAACTGCAGGCTCAAATATATCTTGAATTGGAACTTCGGCTTGTTGATTGTTTAAAACTATCCTCCTATTTTTAAGAATAAGGAAGACTCACCCGACAACCTAAATTTTTGATACCAAATTGATACAACCTAGGATTCTAAGCCTAGTAGGAGAAAGCAAGGTATGTAAATAATCATTTCCTTTTAAAATAACTTAAAAAAACACAAGCTTAGATCACAACAACACCCTACAACTTACAAGACTCAACACCACTTTCAACTTGTAAAAAAAAAACAAACTTACAACATGTAATAGAAACCTGGACACAACACAACTTATGACTAATCAAAGTTTCGAGAAGAAAGATAAAAGTGGAATGAGAACTGTGGTTAGATGAATAGATAGAAGTCTGAGATGAAATATAAGGTAGAAGAGGATAGTTTGCAAGTTTTGACAAACCCAGAGGTTTTACGTTCCAAATATTCATCACATATCTCTCTCTTTTACAAACGAAATCAGCCACATTCCCTAGGAGAAGGAGAAATGATATTAAATGCTCACTTAAATTTGTCATTCAAACAACCAATAGAAGCCTTCTAAAACAACCACAAAATTTTTCCAAGTCAGCCGAATTAATTAAAAAATAAATCATCCAGCATAGGTTTTAACAAATGGGAAACTGAGCAGCTACAATAGGGAAAACGAGTAGCCAATAGTAAAGATAGCAAGGAAATCGAAAGGGTAGCTGGGGAAATGAAGTGCCAGAAGTGAAAACCAAAGCCCAACATGGGGAAGATCAAAAGCCAGCATGGGGAAGATAAAAAAACTACTTAGGGAATACCAAATAATAGTAGGAGTACTAGAACACAACGAAAAAGGAAAAAAAAAAAACAACTGGAAAATTCAAGAAACAGCAAGGAAATTCAACAAACAACAGGGGAATTCAACAAATAGTAGGGAAAAGTGAGAAGTTACTGAAGAAAGATAGCTATAAACACAAGAAAAAAAATCAAGTAGGAAATCTTGACTGCATCTAAAATATGCTCTTACGAGCTTGGATTGGGGAAAATAATAACATACAGAAGATGAAATGAGCTATGTAGCACCGTCGATGCACGATAAATGAAACCCAACACACTTTTAATTTTCGCTACTCGATCCCGAACACTCATACAAGAGAATAGGTGTTTGTAAAGTCCTAAATGAAATCTTGCGATATTTATTTGCGCAATTAATCATATTTGAATGTTGCCAAAACATCCCCTCATGCATTTAAATGTGCACCAACACATTCAGAATATGCATATGCAATTTGCAAATGCTTTGGGAAGCATGCAAGTCTACAACACAAATACATCATGACTGCATGTAGTTATGAATGAGTAAATATGTTATGGACATTCTCACCTTACATATAAATGCACTAAGCACCTATAACTTGCCGCATGTGAAACACACTATGTAAGTACGTCATTTAATATGCACAATATATCATGTTGTGACGGCATGTTACATTAACATGCGATCATAGGGTACATCTACACATTGTAGCAGGCAAAATGCATTATGCAAGCACACCATCTAATATGCAAAGTGCATTATGCAAACATACCCTCCAATATGCAAAATATTCTGTGTATTAGTAATACGCTACACTAATATGTAAACACATCATTCAACGCACGAAGCATTTCAATTATCACACAAATGCATTATGCAAACATACGGACAATATATAAATGTATTGTGTACACATGGTAATGCATCATATGCCGCATTGGTACAGTAAGCCATCGGACATGTCATGTAAGCACGTTGAATAGTGTGCAAATTTATAAGTCAGCATACATGCAAGCATACAAGTGTTTATGTGAGTATGTCAACATGTAGATGAATGCATGAGGGTATGTGAACACGTATATATGCCATTTACACCCCCAACATTGCATATAAACAACTACCATGTAAATACATCATTCAAAATGCTTTCAAAAGAACATACTCGCATGCTGGGATGCCGCGCGAGCCGCACGCCGTGCGGGAGCCAAATAGGAAGTTTTTTTTTGGAATTAAGAGGGAAATTTGAATGTAGGGATTGTTTAGGGATTTCCTTTTGATTTATATACATTAAATAGTTTATTTTCCTAGGGTTTGGATATCTTGAACTTGGCTGAAATTTGAGATGTCTTAGATTTTGGTTTTCTTTGGGCTTTAGCGGCGTCTAGAGATTTGCGAGAGATCGATCCTCCTCTCGAATTGAGGATCAAGTGTATTTTGCTATTTTCCGTATTCCTTTCATCAAATAATACAAATTATCTATTTTTGAGATTTTTTTGTGGATTTTGTGAAGAATTCTTATTGTTTTTCAAAGATTAATAGGAATATATTTGCGATCTACAAGTGTTTCCTATTAAATTGGTATCAGAGCAAGTTGTGGGACCGGTGGAGGGCTGATTTCGACAAATTTCAGCGGTGATTAAATGCCCGGAAAGAAGGGAAATTGCTGTTTTTGAAGTTCCAAATCCAGAATTTATGATTTTACCAACTCTGGATTGTGATGGCGGTCAAAAAAGTGGATTCTCTAGAAGTAAGGCTTGAAGGGGAGATGAATCAAATCAAAACGATGGTGGAGTAAAGGATTTCCTCCATGGAAGGACAAGTTGCCGATCTCCAGACATGATGAAGATGCTAGAAATTCAAAATCAAATGACGGCCTCCGTGGCAAGAGGGGAAGGAAAAAGTACGAATTCAGAAATTCGTAGGGAGGAAGATGAGATGGAAATCATGGAATGAGGAAGAAGAAGGCCCCATCTGAAGCCTGTCCAGAGGGAAGAAAGTGGGGGTGGAAATGGGGAACCCCGATAGGGATACTATGGTCTTCGAGGTGCTAATTTTGAAGACAGAAGGGGGGATTTTGAAGGGGGTTTAGGCTATGGTAGAGCAAGGGAAGACCGGGAAACATGGGGTGCACCTAGCACTTGAGATAGGGGATACTATGGAAGAATCCGGGGAAATGGGGGCGACCAAAAGGTGAAGAAGTTGAAGATGCCCATATTCAAAGGAGAAGATGCATATGGGTGGATTTACAAGGTGGAGCGATACTTTGCCGTCAATGGGATGACGGAGGAGGAGAAGATGACCGCAGCCAGATTGTGCTTGAAAGGAAAAGCCCTATCGTGGTATCAATGGAGAGATTAGAGGAGGCCTATCAGGAACTGGAGGGAATTCAAGGACTGCATAATATAATATTTTCAGACCGACTGGGGAGGAGATTTTTATTAGCAGTTCTTTGCACTAGCATAGTAGCAGACTACCGGGAGTAGTTTGAGCACCTAGCTAGTACGGTGGAGCGATTATTAGATACGGTATTGGAGGGAAACTTCATGAAGGGGTTGAAGGCAGAGATCCAAGCAGCAATGAAGGTTTTGATGCATCGTGACTTGGGGGAGGCCATGAAGTTGGCCCAGCTGGTGGAAAATTAGAAGAATCTAGAGGAGGGAGCCAGGAGCAACAGCTCAGGAGGCTCTTATAAGACGATGACCACTCTTCTAACTCCCAAGGGCCCTGCATCAGGCAACTTTAATGAGACCACTAGGGAGAAGTTAGTAGGAGGGAGTGGGGAAATTTTTAAGAGGATGACAGAGAAGGAGATGCAGGAGAGGAGGGCAAAGAGGTTGTGTTTCAGATGCGAGGAGAAGTATATGCCAGGACATCGGTGTAAGGATCAAACTCTTCAGGTTCTCACCGTCTGTGATGATGAGGAAACTGAAGAGAGAGGTGATTGGGAGTTAGAGGAAGAGATGGAGGAGAAGTTGCATTTGGATTTGGCCGAGGTTTCCCTGAATTCAGTAGTAGGATTTACCTTGAATCATATGATGAAGGTGAAGGGGGAGATAGCAGGCATGGATGTGGTTGCTTTGATTGACAGTGGGGCTACCCATAATTTCATTTCCACTCAGGTTGTTAATCAACTGAGAGTGAAATTGGTGGACACTGGTTGTTATGGGGTGATGATGGGTACATAGAAGGTGGAGAAAGGCCAGGGGATTTGTAGAGGAGTGGTGTTGACCATCCAGGGGATTCAGGTAAGGGAGGAATCTCTCCCACTAGAGTTAGGAAGTACTGATGTCATCATTGGAATGAAATAATTGCAAACCTTGGGGGAAACCAAGGACAATAGGGAACATTCACGATGGAATTAATGGTGGATGGGAGAAAGGTGGTTATAAGGGGAGATGAAGGGCTATCCAAAGCCATGGTATCACTTAAGACTATGGTTAGCAGCCTACAAGAGGTGAGGGAAGCTTATCGGTTGGGACTACACAAGCTTAATGTGATCAGGATGGAGGAGGGAGGGGATGTTTCTCTTTCAGGGAATCCCCTACTTCAGCAATTTGGTAAAGATTTTGCGCCACCTCAAGGATGGCCACCTCCACCGGAACACGAGCATATATCCACTTTGAGGATAAGGTGGATCTTCGGGAGGGGAGTATTGTTAGACCGGTCCAGCCGGTCCACGCGGGATCGGCCCAGACGCAAAGCAACAGAGAAACACCGCTTGCTGGGATGTTGCTCGAGCCGCACGCCATGCGGTAGCCAAATAGGAAGTTTTGTTTTTGGAATTAAGAGGGAAATTTCAATGTAGGGATTGTTTAGTGATTTCCTTTTGATTTGTATGCATTAAATAGTTTGTTTTCCTAGGATTTGGGTATCTTGAATTTGGCTGAAATTTGAGATCTCTTAGATTTAGGTTTTGTTTGGGCTTTAGCGGCGTCTAGAGATTTGGTAGAGATCTTTCCTCCTCTCAAATTGAGGATCAAGTGTATCTTGCTATTTTCGGTGTTCCTTTCATCAAATAATACAAATTATCTATTGTTTTTTGTGATTTTGTACGGATTTTGTGAAGAATTCTTACTGTTTTTCGAAGATTGATAGGAAATATTTGCGATCTATAAGTGTTTCCTATCATTCGATCAAGCTAGGTCGACTACCTCCTCAGACTAAGTAGATTAGGGATCGTGATAACTTGGGACGATGGGACTATGGGATCTTGATAAGGTTCATCATCATCCCCCTCACCATCCGCTTTAAGTACGTGGAGATAAAATGTCAATGTTCAATATCAAATTCTACTATTGCTATACGCTGGATACTATATATCTATTTGGCGACTAGCCTTAATCAAAAGTTCCTTCTCGTTATCGAGAGGGGTAATTAATTGTATGAGCTTGTGCCTGTAGGAAGCCTGAACTCATATCATAAATTCCTTTCAAAATGAAGGCAAAATCTTTAGGTAATATCTTATCTAAAACACAATCTTCTTTTTGAAAATTTACCTCGGAACTTACTCATTAAAACTCACCTTTCACCAACAAAAATGAAAGGGGTCTTGGAGAGGCCATGGCACAAATTTTTAGAGCCTACAATCATGAAGTTGTGACACTTATTGAGAGTTAATTTTTTATATATTGAGGTAGAACGTGTAGGCATGCTCAGTGGCTGATACAAGGGGGGGCCTAGGGGGGCACATGCCCCCCGGGATGAAAATTAAAAACACCTTCCGTGCGCTTCTAATTTTATTTCCTACTCTTGGCGGATCTTGCGATCCATCTCTCCACTCGACGTTAAGCCCTAATCCTAATTCGCTGCTGTTGTGCCATTTTCATGATTCTTTCGCGGTTCTTCTGAGTTATGAGGAAGATTCGCTCCCAATGAGGGCATACGAGCCACAGGCGAACATTAGTTGTTTTCGTCGTTATTCTCCTGAGTTATGAGGAAGATTCATTCACGAACGAGGAACAAGGAACAAGGAACGAGGGCATACATATCAACACGATTTCAATTTCCTGTTCTTCGTTGTTCTCGATGTTCTCAGTTCCGGTTCCAAAGGCCAAATCGGCAGGTATATATCTTTGTTCAACTATTTTGCTTTTAGATTTATAGCCTCTTATAGGCTTTTTGGCCTGTATATAACTAATGTTGTAGTTTTTTGGAATGCCTTTTATCAGCTTTTTGTCTACATGTAATAACTCAAGTAGGATTTATTAATTATTAATTCCTGTAAATTTAAAACCTTGAGAGGATTAAAACCTGAAAATGGTTTGAAATTAAAAATGTTCAATTAAGCTAAATCCTTATAAACTTTTCTTTCTTTTTTTCCTAATGTTGATTTTAAGTTTGACTGAAAAAATTGAGAGAATTTTTGAAAAAAATCAATTTGTGCCCCTACTGTAAATATTTTATGGCCCCGCCACTGAGCACGCTAATGAGAGTTGTTTGTTTTGCTACTTGAGTAGGAATTGGAATGAGTTGTCTAGGAAGGAATTAAAATAAATGAGATGATCTATGAAAAGATGATCGAAGTTGTTCTAAAGGCTCTAACAAGTGTTTCAGGATGTCAAAATTTTTCTTTACATGGATGTCCTAGTACACAAAAAAAAAAAGTAGTTTTAGTTGGCATGGAACATTAAAATGATTGAGTTTTCAAAGTATTTTTTTGAATTTTATATAAACCTCATATTATGAAGCATTGTCAAAATATAACACTTTATCCATAGTGTCCATGTTCCCTCCATGACTCGATCTCTTCTTTATTTCAATCTGCTTCACTCCCCTCTTCCACTACCACTAAATTTTGACTTTTGGCTTTTTTTTACACCCTTTGACCTTTGTCCATTCACCTTAAGCCCGTCACCCCTCTTTCTCTTTCAGCCTTATTCCACAACTTCCACTTCCCTAGCAACCTTTACCCTACCACTTATTGGATCAAATTTTCATTTCATATAGTTTTGATTAGGATGACTAACAAGTTTTGTCTGTGTATATCTTAATGCTGAATCATACATGCATTTTTTAATTCAAATTAACACTTTCGTTGCCAGGTCTCAAGTTTTTAAAGAGAAAAGTGGAAGGTTGCATTAGGTAGTCGACAGCCAGCATAAAACTTATCGAATAATCATGATATGAATCCTTTAATATATTGTGTTAATGCTAGAGTGTTTTCTAAAAGCAACATGCTGTTAGGCTTGAATACAACGACAAGTGTGTAAGTGCCGCTGGATCGGTGCTCGAGTGCAATGTTAAATAGGCAAGGGTTTCCATATCATTGATGGATATGGGAAAAGAAGCTAGTCCATGAAATTAAAATTATGATAGGAACTTGGAATATAGGTACTTTATAAGTAAATTAATAGAATTAATAGATATTATGATTTATAGAAAAATAAATATTCTATGCATTCAGAAAATTAAATAGTTTGGAGAGAAGGCTAAAGAAATTGATAGTTTATGATTTATACTTCGGTATTCTAGTAAGAGTCATACTAGAAATGATATAAATTTGATTATAGATTAGAGTTTAAAAGATAATGTTATAATAATTAATAGAATTGGAGATAGAATTTAGGTTTAAAGATTATTGTTGATGCTAAGATTATTAATATTATAAATGCTTATGCTCCTCAAGTAGGTTTAGATATGAATTCAAAATTAAAATTTTGAAATAATTTGGAAAATTAATACAAAAGATACATCTTGAAGAAAAAAATGCATTGGAGGAGATTTAAATGGATATATTAGTAGAGAGGTAGATGATTTCAGAAGCATTCATGATGGCTATACATTTGAAGCGACTAATGAAGGTGATAAGACCATATTAGATTTTTTTTAGCTTTGATTTTGTAATTGCTAATATATTTTTTAAGCAAAGAGATGAGCATCTCATCACTTATAAGAGTGGATACAATAAAACTCATATTAATTATTTTCTTATAAGAAAAATAAATCTTTTAGATTGCAAGGTTTGTGAAGTTATTTCAAGTGAAAATTTATGTACCCAACATCGCTTATTAGTGTTGGACTTTAAAATAAAGGGGCAAAAATAATAGATAAAGTAAAAAATTGTTGTTGGATTAGATGGGGACATTTAAAGAATTCTAATAAAAATATTTTTGAGAGAAAGATACTAGATCTTAATATTTTGTCTATTATGCATAAGGAAACTAATGTTATGTGGGAAAAAGTAGCTAGTGATACTAAGAATGTTGTAAAAGATGTGCTTTGATTATCAAAGGGAAAAACTTCTAATATTAAAAATTGTTGGCGATGGAATCAAAATGTTTAAGAAAATATAAAAAAATAAGAAGATTTATTATAAAAATTAGTTTATATATAAAAATTTTGATAATTGGGAAAGATATAAAGAGGCCTATAAGGAGTCTAAGAAAGCAATATGCGATGCAAAGATTTTAGTTTTTAATGATTTATATAATAGCTTAAATACTAAGGAGGACGAAAGATATATATAGATATAAGTTAGCCAAGCAAAGATATAATAGTAGTATGTATTTTGTTCAAGTGAAGTGTATTTCGGATGAAGATCAAAAGTGCTTTTAGTAGAAGAAGATATATAACAAAGGTGGATGAGATATTTTTATAAACTCTTCAATGAAGATTATGAAAATGCAATTGTCTTTAGTGACCTTAGCATCCTAAATGAAAATAAAGATTTTTATTTTTATCAGCGTATTAGGAAAATCGAAGTTAGAGAGGCTTTAAAGAAAACGAAGTGTGGAAAAGCTGTTGGACCTGATGATATCCCAATAAAGGTGTGGAAATGCTTAAGAGAAGAAGGAATTTATTAGCTTACTAAATTTTGTAATATTAATTTGAAGACTAAAAAGATTCCATATGAGTGGAGGATCAGTGTGTTGATTCTTACTTTTAAGAATAAAGGTGATGCACAAGATTGTGCGAATTATGGAGGAATTAAGTTAATGTGTCATACTTTAAAACTATGGGGGAGAGTTATGGAGCATAGGTTGCGTCGTGATTCATGTCGGGTAGGTTTACTTTGAAAGCTATACATTTATCGAGAGGTTTGATGGAGAAGTATAGAGAGAATAAGGAGGATCTATGTATGATATTTATTGATTTAGAGAAAGCATATGATCAAGTTCCAAGAGAAGTGCTATGGAGAGTTCTAAAAAATAAAGAGGTTAATAATGCTTATATTCAAGTCATTAAGGATATATATGTAGGAGATGTTACTTGTGTCCAAACATAAGGTGGTTTGACCAAGTATTTTCCTATTTCATTTGGATTACATCAAGGATCATCCTTAGGCCGATATATTTTTTCTTTAGTCTTGGATGTTCTAACTAGACATTTGCAAGAGGTTGTACCCTAGTAATGCGTTTTGTTGAAGATATTTTTGTTGTTGATAAGTCTAAAGAGGGAGTTGATGGTACACTTAAATTATGGAGGTCAGCCTTAGAATCTAAATGCTTTCGTTTGAGTAGATCTAAAACTGAATATATGGAATATAATTTTAATAATAATAGTTCTACTGGGGGGATTGTGACTTTGGGTGATTATGTCATTAATAAGAGTACACATTTTAGATATATTTGGTCTATTGAGAGTGATGATGAAATGGATGGAGATATTATTATTAGAATTCAAGTTGGATGGTTGAAGTGGAGGAATGCATTGGGGTTGTTGTCTAATAGAAAAGTCCCTCTCAAACTTTTGGGAATATTCTATAAGATGGTGGTGAGACTGCAATACTTTATGGTGTAGAATATTGGTCATTAAAAGAAAAACATAATATTAAGTGTTGCAGAGATGAGGATGTTTAGGTGGATGAGTGACTTAACTCTTAATGACAGGATACGAAATGAGCATATACGTGAAAAAGTTGGAGTAACTCCAGTGGAAGATAAGTTTAGAGAGAGTTGCCTTAGATGGTTTGGTCACATAAAACAATGGCCTTTCGATGACCCAGTTAGGAAAGCAGATGTATTAGATTTGACTTATGTTAAGAAGGGTAGAGGTAGACCTAAAATAATTTGGTTAGAAATTATTAGAAATGACATTTTTTATTAGTTTTAAATGAGAATTTAACTTTTAACAGGGCACAATAGAGAAAAAGAATTCATGTAGCCAACCCCATATAGTGGGATAAAGGCTTGATATTGTTGTTGTTGTTGTTATTGTTTTTCTGTGTAGATCCTAATACTGATTCCTGCTCTTATATTGAAACCCCATCCAATTTAGAATAAAAAAAAAAAATTCGTGCATATAATTCATGAAGGCTAGGATAGGAGTGATTGACAATAGTTTATGAAGGCTTGGTGAAATTGATTGACAAGTTATATCAAATGGAAGGACATGATCTAATTAGCCTGAACATAAAGGTATGCAATGCTTGAATTTATGAGTAATACAAAATGAAAGGACATGATTTAGTCTTGTTGAAGACAAAAATGTTGATTGGTCTACAATGCTTGAATTTTTCACAGGCGTGTGCTTAACTATTTTCAAACAGCGAAAGGTTGTAATGTAACAATATGACTTTCAAACATAAACTGAAGCTAATTTTGACATGCTACAGGTTAAACCAATTTTTAGCTGCTTGAAGTGTCCGTATTGACCATCCTTCCTATCAACAAAAGCTTTTCAACCTTTTAAACTGTCACGCAACAACAAATCACTCAACCATATGGAGTCAATATAGCAATATAGGAGTCTCTTACTCTTGAACTTTTCTCTATCATGGTAGAAGGGCACCAAATTCCATGAGAGGCAAAAATTGTCTGAACCATTTGATCTCATTTGAATCATCAACTTTTATCCCATTTGTTAGGCTATTATGATCAAAGTGGGATAAAAGTGAGGCTTTTTACATTAGTGGTTAAACACATTTTCAACACAATATTTTAAATCTATTGATGGCGGTCGATCTACAGTCTCCATGCCAAAAAGTTTTTCAAATATTTGGTGGGTGTCTAAAGTCAATACTCACACTTCTTTATCATTTTCATATATGCAATTGTCTTGTATGAACTAGCTTCTCAGGTGCTACAAACTTTGCTTTTGCATATAAACTGTTCCATGATACTATTGTACTAAAAATATGAGTTTTTAGTGGACTAAAAGGTTGAACATATTTGAAGGAATTTTAGACGGTGCATGGTGCATTAGAGAATAGGCTTATCAAAAAATTTAAAATTAAAATAGATGAAGTTGATATGAGCATTTAGAGTGGAGTGATGCATTGGGGATACAAGAATTTTATGTGAAGGGGAATGAGAATGAATTTTGCCGACCTAAGTAAATGGGTTAGATGATATTTAAAAAAATGAATCTAGGAAAAATTGAATCAAGATCAACCCAGTACAACAACAACATCATGTGTTTATCCCACTACGTGGGGTTGGCTACATGAATCCTTTTTTTCCATTGTGTTCTGTTAAGAGTCAAATTCTCATTTAAATCTAAAAAAAATAATCATTTTTAATATTTACTAACCAAGTCTTTTTAGGTCTACCTTTACCTTTCTTAACATAAGCCAAATCTTATACATATACTTTCCTAACCGGGTCATCGGACAGTCGCCGTTTAATGTGACCAAACCATCGAGGGCGACTCTCTCTAATCATATCTTCCACTGGATCTACTTCAACTTTTTCACTGAATCAAGATCAACCAAATGCTGAAAAATAAAAAGAGCAGTTGGTTTTTATAACGATATCCAAAATGCTCGAAAGGTTTTGTTTCTGTACTTATAATTTGTAATCATGTTTGTCTTGAGATGATTATTTTTCTTGTTTTAAGTTGTAATATATTCCTCAAATTCATTTTAATGAGTTTATTTTATTCAATTTAATCATCTTCATGATTATAATTATTCCAATTATTTGTGGTTAGCTTTTTGATTTTTATTTTTCACTGCTTCTTGTTAAGCAGCCCTGAATGAGAAAAGTTGAGGGTTACATTAGGAAGTCGACAGTTAACGTAAAACTTTATGAATAATTATGACATGAATATTTTAAAAAATTGTGTTAATGCTAGGGTGTCCCCTGGAAGCGACGCGTTGTCTGACCTAAATGCAGCGACAAGTGTGTAAGGGCCGCTGCATTGAAGTCCGCATGCAGTGTTAAATAGGCAAGAGTTCCCACATCAAGGACGAATGTGGGCAAATAAGCTAGTCCATAATACTAAATTTAGGATATGATGTTGGAATGTTGGTTCCCTTACATGAAAATTAATGAATTAATAGATATTATGATTCATAGGAAGATAAATATTATGTGCATTCAGGAAATTAAATGGGTTGGAGAGAAGGCTAAGAAGATTGGTAATATAGATGTTAAAGTATGATATTTTGATAAGAGTCATACTAGAAATGGTGTAGGTATGATTATGAATAAAAGTTTGAAGGATAATGTTAAAGAAACTAATAGAATTGGAGATAGAATTATAGCTTTAAAGATTGTTGTTCATGCTAATATTGTTAATATTATAAGTGCTTATGCTCCTCAAGTAGGTTTGGATATGAGTTCAAAATTAAAATTTTGGAATAACTTAGAAAAATTAATACAAAAGATAGCTCTTGAAAAAATAGTTTTTGTTGGAAGAGATTTAAATGGACATGTTGGTAGAGAGATAAGATGATTTTAAAAGCATTCATGATGGTCGTGGGTTTAGACGACAAATGAAGGTGGTAAGACTATATTTGATATTACTTTAGCTTATGATTTTTTATTTGCTAATACTTTTTTTTTTAAAAAAGAGATGAGTATCTCATCACTTATAAAAATAGATATACTAAAACTCAAATTAATTATTTTCTTATAAGAAAATTAGATCTTTTAAATTGAAAAATTTTTAAAATTATTATGAGTGAAAATTTATGTACCCAACATCGATTATAATTTTGGAGTTTAAGATAAACTAGAAGAAAATAAAAAATAAAGTAAAACGATAATCTAGGATTAGATGAGGACATTTAAAGAATATTATCAAAAATATTTTTACGAATAAGATTTTAAATCTTAAGATTTTATCTGTGCATGAGAATGCAATGTTATATGAAAAAAAAGTAGCTAGTGATATTAAAAAAATTCAAAAGATGTACTTGGAGTATCAAATGAAAAAATCCTAATGGTAAAAATAGTTGGTGCTGGAATTCAAATGTGCAAAAAATAGTAAAACATAAGATGATTTGTTATAAAAATTAATTTAGGTGTAAAAATTTTGATTATTGGCAAAGATATAAAGAAGCATATTAGAAATCTAGGAAAACAATATGCGATGCAAAGATCTTAGCTTTTAATGATTTATATAATAGATTAGATACCAAGGAGGGAGAAAGATATATGTATAAGTTAGCCAAACAAAGAGATAGCATAGTAAGGATTTAGTTCAGATGAAGTGTATTAAGAATGAAGATCAAAAGTACTTTTCTTAGAAGATGATATTCAACAAAGGTGGATGAGATATTTTGATAAACTTCTTAATGACGAATGTGAAAATATGATTGACTTTAGTGACTTTAGCACCTTAAATGAAAATTAAGATTTTTATTTTTATCTTCATATTAGTAAAACATAAGTTAGAGAGGCTTTAAAGAAAATAAAGTGTAGAAAAGCTGTTAAATCTAATGATATTCCAATAAAGATGTGAAAATGCTTAGGTGATGAAGGAATTTCTTGGCTTAATAAACTTTTTAACAATGTTTTGAAGACTAAAAAGATGTCAGATGAGTGGAGAATGAGTGTGTTAATTCCTATTTTTAAAAAATAAAAGTAATGCACAAGATTGTGCGAATTATAGAGAAATTTAGTTAATGTGTCATACTATAAAACTATGGGAGCTAGTTATGGAATGTAGGTTGTGGCGTGATACTAATGTTTCTCAAAATCAATTTAGATTCATGCCGAGTAGGTCTAATATGGAAGCCATACATTTATTGAGAGGTTTGATGGAGAAATATTGAGAAAATAAGGAGGATCTACATATGATATTTATTGATTTAGATAAAGTATATGATAAAGTTCCAATAGAAATACTATGGAGCGTTCATGAAAAGAAATGAGTTAATAATGATTATATTCAAATCATTAAAGATGTGTATGCATTAGCTATTACTTGTGTTCAAACACAAGGTGGTTTGACTAAGTATTTTCTTATTTTGGTTGGATTACATCAAGGATTAGCATTAAGCCCATATCTATGATGCATCGACACGAACACGGCGACACGGACACGGGACACGACAATTTTTAAAAATATAGGACACGGGTGCGGCGTGGACACGACATAAATTTTTTTAATATAATATATAATAATTTTTAAAAATATAGGACACGGACACGGCGTGGAAAGATGGCTCTTTTGAACCTTCACCTAATCCACCCCCGCCAGTAGCAGAGCTCATTTTGCTAACAAACCAATCATACATATGAATACACTAAATTTAATTGATATGAAGTGAAATCAAAATATCCCAATAATAAGAAAACATGAATACAACAATATACCAGTCTGCCGAGGGTCCAAGGGGGCGCTGCCCCCTGGCGGGGTTCGACCTGTACCTAAAGTTCCGCTTATTTTTAAAGTTCATAAGTTGTTTGTATGGGAAGATACCGAGTAGTACTGAGCATGTACCTAATAGTACCGAGCATATACCTAGCAATACCGAGCATGTACCTAGCAGTACTGAGCGGTATCGAGCATGTACCTAGCAGTACCTAGCATGTACCAAGCGGTACTAAGCATGTACTGAGCGGTACCGAGCATATATTGAGCAATATCGAGCATGTACTGAGCGGTGCCGAGCATATACTGAGCAATACCGAGCATGTACTGAGCAATACCGAGCATGTACTGAGCAATACTGAGCATGTACTGAGCGGTACCGAGCATATATTGAGCAATATCGAGCATGTATTGAGCAATACCGAGCATGTACTGAGCAGTACCGAGCATATACTGAGCAATACCGAGCATGTACCTAGCGATACCTCATTTAATAATCGGACACGTGTGTCCGATTTTAATTTTAATTTTTTTAATTGAGACACTCCGATGTCGTGTCGGACACGTGTCCATGCCGTGACTGACGCGTGTCCGTGTCCAACACGTGTCCGAAACTGTATACCCTCTCGAAGTGCCATGTCGGTGCATCATAGGCCCATATCTTTTTGCTTTAGTCATGGATGTTCTCACTTGGCATTTGCAAGAGGATGTACCTTGGTGTATGCTTTCTATTGATGATATTCTTCTTGATGATAAGACTAGAGAGGGAGTTGAAGGTAAACTTGAATGATGGAGGTCAAGCTTAGAGTCTAAAGGTTTTCTCTTGAGTAGATCTAAAATTGAATATATGGAGTTGTGGGCTCCGAAAATTCGGCCTCGGCCTCCACTCGCTTTTCATATTCGGCGAGGGAGTTTTAACGAACTAAGTTCCGAGGTAAATTTTGGAAGGCAGATGGGTTTGTAGATAAGACACTACCCAGAGATTTCGCCCTCATTTTGTGAGGACTTTATGATCTGAGTTCTGGTTTCCTATAGGCGCAAGCCCCTATAGTTAATTACCCCTCTCAATCATGAGAGAGAACTTTCGATTAAGGCTAGTCGTCAATCAGATACGTAGTAGATACTTGTTATCTGGCATATAGTAGCAGCATTGGGTTTAGATATTTGAAGAACTGGATTTGGATTTGGAAATTAGAATTTGAATGATTGATATTTGGAAAAATTGATATTTTAAAAAAAGAAATTGCACCATCTTGCACTTAAAGCAGATGGTGGGGGAATGGATGATAGACCCGATCAAGATCCCATGGTTTCGTCGTACCGGGACATCGTGGTCCCTGGTCTACTTAGTCATAGGAGGTAGTCGACCCAACCTGACAGAAGGATCCTTGTCGGCAGCCATGGGTTGCTTCGTCCAAGGGGACCTTGTAGACCGGGGTTTAATGTTTGCCTAAGGGGACAAATTTGAATCCATCTTAGCTAACAGAGGGCTTTGTGCCCTATCAATCATATCCTATTGATTCATATCTCAAGGATTTAACACCATTAAGGAGAGTATTGGCTCTGACCATAACCGCTATCTGTGGTGCCATTTGGCGTCAAAACCACTCGGTTTAGAGGGCCCCGGGTCATAACCGTTTACCTGTAGTGCCATTTGGCGGCGAAACTGCCGGTTAGAGGACACGTACCACATCCTTACTGGCAAAAGATATTGTTTGAGAATGGATCCAAGTAATATTTTTGACTAGGCATTTGGCTCTTTGTGAGCTAGAGTTTATTTGAATTTGTCCAACCCGGCAGACTGTTGCGGAGGGTGGATGGATTTTGCTTTAAGTTTGATGGATTGTTTCATTTTTAAATATTTTTAGACATTTGGGATTTTTTTTTTGAGATTTTATGGAGTTTTTGGATTTTTATCCAAGAGGGGGGGGTGAATTGGTATTTAAAAAATTTCTTTAAGCAAAACACGAAAGTAAACCAAATCACCACAAAAATAAGTGCGGAAGAAAATAAATGTGAAAGAAGTAAAAAATAAGAACACAAGAGTTTATAGTGGTTCGGTCAACTCGACCTACGTCCACTCCCCAGAGGCGCCCTCCGAGTATTGCACTACCAACGTGACTCTCCTTTAGCCCGCACAGCTAGGCGGAGAAGCCTTTACAAACACGTCTTTTTGCCACACCCGGCAAGGTAGAGAACCTTCCTCCTTTTGCTTCCTCCTGAAGTAGGAAGAGAACCTCGATCACTTGTTGAAACTTACCTCTCCCAACCCTTCCAAGAATAAGAGACTCTAGGGAAGAAGAAGTGGAAAAATGCTTGGAGCAAACCTTATGAATCCCCTCACAAGCTCCCCCTCACAAGGTCCTCTCTCTCTCTCTCTCCTCTAGGTTTTCTCAGGTTAAGACAGCAGCCAAGGATGTTCAAAAATATTGAACAAGAGCTCTTAAATATAAGAGCTTCAAAGGATCTCATTAATTACAATTTGCCGACTATATCGTCTAGGATGATATGGAAATCGTCCTGTCCGATCAGTACAAATTCCATGAGATTGCCAGAGAATCGCCCTGAATGCAAACTAGACGATTAAAAATTGTCTTGATCGTCCAGGATGATCTCACGATCGTCCCGGCCGATCAGTTCAAATAAGGGAAAAATCGTCCAGAATATCGCCCTAAATTCAAGCTGTCCGATCCAAATCGTCCAGCATATCGCCCTAAATTTGTTATGGCCGATATTTATCGTCCAGGAGCAACTAAGGATTTTAGAATAGATCATCCCGACTGATCTTTCGATCGTCCAGGATGATATGATCATATCAATCATCCTTAATTACCTCCTTGATTGTTTGATCAATTAAGGCATAACTATGAATATCGTCCAGACCGATCAGAGATCGTCCTAGCCGATTACCAAAAGTACAGAATACCTTAATTATTTATGGCGGCAATTTATTTCTGTTTTGATCCTATCGTCCATGTCGATCAGTTAATTACGGCTGCCTTAATAAGAAATCTTGTTTAGAACTTCTATTTTGAACTCGATCATCCAGGACGATAATAATATCGTCCTGACCGATGTGAGTAAAAACAGATATTCTAAATCTCTCAAGTGTGTGTGTAGGGTTACTTATCATCGGTCACTTCAAACATTTACAATTGACTCAGGAAAAGAAAAAAAGAAGATTATAGACTGACTCAACCCTAATCTACCAATTCTGTAGCTGATTCTGATTTCCGTCCGATCTTTGGGTACTGAAAAGTCAATAGAGAAAAAGGCAGTTGTAGTGAAACAAGGTTAGTTTGCTATCATAAAAATCATAATCCAAAAATAGGTTTGTAATAGATCCATCAGTATGAAGAGAGCTTCCTAAACCACCACAATCAGAGGCTCTATTCTGTTTATTCTGCTCTCTCATTTATATAAACTCAAGGGTCTCCTAAGAACTACTCAGGGGTCATCCAAGCACTTCTTAAACCGATGAGCATTGCAGGTGCGAAAAATAACTTCTGCTGCATCATCCTTGTAGTATAATATACATCCATTGAACAATTAATTTTTGTAGCACTGAGACCTAGCTTGGATACTAATTTTTTTGTTCGGTACACATCTGAGGGAATTAAATTGCCTGCTGGATTAGTTTCTTTCATAAGACTAATAAAGTCATTAAAATAATTATAGGGAATATTATACTCAGTTTTAATACTTAGCATCCTCACTGTAATGGATAATTCTGAATGTGTACTGTAATCATCTCAAATTGGCTTTTGAGCTGAATGTAATAACTCAAAGAATTTTTATGTTTCTGCATTTGGTGGCTCTTCCATACTAGACCTTAAATTATGACCTGCTACATCAAAAATGAGGTCTTCATAGGGTCTACTCATTTGATCTTCATCAAATGTTTCATAAGCTATAGATGAACTGGCATGAGCATCTCTATGTGGCTCGTACTCACCATGTGATGTCCAAATCCAGTAGTTTGAAAGAAATCTCATATGAATAAATCAAGCTTCACATCATCGGGCTTAAGGAATGCTAGATTTTTATGCTTCAAACATGGACATCTAAACATTTTATCAAACTAAGGAAGACAGTTGAGATGCAACTTGAATGAAAGTTTTAACTCCCTGTATAAATTCAACTGTCAATCCTTTTCGACCCAGCAACAATCTGTTATGCATCCAATATCTCTCTTCTTGGATAGTCATTTGGAAGTTGAAGCAAACGTCCCCCTACATAGTTATGAAAATATTTATTATAACACATGTGCAAACGTGTTATTCTTTAGGTGGATGAGTGGATTTACTCATAGTATAATTTTCAATGAAATTGATCTCCAGAGCAAAGGGGATTAACCCAAAAAAGTTGCTCTATAATAGCTTGTGACAACAAATTCATACGAGGATGAAAATTAAAGATGTTGTATAAGCTTGGAACTTATGATCTTAAAAAATTCACACCCCGACCTCTGCTGAGAGACTTCTAATGTGTGTTTCTAGATGTATGATATTCTTAAGCTTTTCTTGATGTATGATTCTTAAGCTTTATTCACGCATCTATCTTAACATTCTTTTTTTTGTCACAATCAAATTAGATATCAATTAATTATTTAAACCTAATAGGATAATCAAACCCAAATATTGGCTATAGGATAATCATCAACACAAACTAACCATCTACATCAACTATCAACAACAACAACATCAATTCTCTATCCCACTACGTGGGGTTAGCTACATGAATTCTTTTTCTTCATTGTGTACTGTTAAAAGTAAGATTCTCGTTTACATCTAAAGAAAAGTTCATTTTTAATACTTTATAACCAAGTCGTTTTATTGATTCCTATAACTTTCTTAACATGGTATCAAATCTAACATATATGTTATTCTAACTGGGACATCATAAAGGTTGATGTTTTATGCGACCAAATCATCTAAGGCAACTCTCTCTAATCTTATATACCACAGGAGCTACTCCAAACTTTTCACATATATTCTCATTTCACATTCTATTCCTATGAGTGAACTCACTCTTCCACCTGGGCATCCTCATCTCTACAACGCTTGCTCTCTTTCTCTCTCTATATCTCTATCCCTCTTTCTAACTCTCTCTTTCTCTCTCTCTCTATCTATCTATCTATCTCTCTTGCTCTCTCTCTCTCTCTCCCTCTCTCTCTCTTCTCTCTCCCTCTCTCTTTTCCCTATCTCTCCCTTTTCGCTCTCTCTCTCTCTCTCTTTTCTCTCTCTCTCTCACTCTCCCTCTCTCTTGCTCTCTCTAACACTTGCATGCTCTCTTTCTCTCTCTATATATCTCTCCCTCTTTCTAGCTCTCGCTCTTGCTCTCTCTCTCTCTCTCTCTCTCTCTATCTATCTATCTCTTTTATTCTCTCTCTCTCACTCTCTCTCTTATCTCTTTCCCTCTCTTTTCTCTCTCCCTCTCTCTCTCTCTCTTTTCTCTCTCTCAATCTCTCTCTTGCTATCTTGCTCTAACCCAAAGTCATAATCAACACAATAGATCTATCATTACTAAATTTACACTTAATAAATAAAAATTTAGATCTACTCAAACGATTACAATATTACATATTGCATATGTCTAGATTACTACCAAAATCATACAATAAATTACAAACTCTTGCAAATGTCTAGTAAGAACAAATAATCACAGAAAAATATTAAATATTACCTTCAAATCCCAGTTTTTCTTCAACTCACACGAAAACTAGGGCAGCCGGTGTGAGATCGACAGTGGCAAGACAGCAGAGCTTGATCGAGCGAGAGGCGGCCGGTGTAGGGTTGGCAGTCGGAGAGAGTTCGTTGGCGGTCGGAGAGAGGTCGTCGGCGGCAAGACAGTGCACTCGATCGAGCAGAGGCGGGCGGAGGCGACGATAGAGCTCGTCCGAAGTGAGAGAAGGAAAGAATAGAAATGAAATGCGAGGCTCGGGCCTGTTAATTTTAGGGCATTTACGGCGGTCTTTTGGCGGCCACAACCGCCGGTACTGGGATCACTTATCAACAGCTGTCAAAGCCGCCGGTTAACCGCCAGTAATATTGATAGCCGGCAGTTTATCCGGCGGTTACATGACCGTCGCTATTACCGATGGCTTAACGTTACAAAACCCTCGGTTAGACCGCCAGTAATAGCCGGCGGCCAAACCGCCATTCTTACCGGCGGTCCTATAACCAGCGGTCATGACCGCCGGTAATCGGCATTTTTCCTGTAGTGTTTGCTGCAATTTTATATAGACAAAGGCTTATAGGTCTAAAGTTAGTAGGATACAAATGATTGCTTACTTTGGGGATAAGCACCACCATTGTTTCTTTCCACTTTGGAGACATAGAACCCGAGTTGAAGAATAAAAGAATAGCTCTCCAAACGTCCTTCCCGATGATACTCCAGTAAGCTTTAAGAAAGGAATACGTGATTCCATCCAATTTGGGAGCAATGTTGTTGCCAAGATCTTGAATGACTTTCTCAATTCCAGTAAAAGATAATTCATGATCCAGAAATCTGCAGCTTTCTTGGTTTAGATAGCTCACATTTGGTGGCCAGTTGTCCAAAAGACAATCTCTTTGATCCCATTTTTTGCAGAAAAAATCATAGAAACAGCTCCTAATTCTTTCAGGATCTTCAATCAACTCCCCTTTAACATTCTTGAACTGTTTAATATGATTAAAATTCCATCTCCCAATAGAAAAAGCATGGAAGAATTTAAAATTTGAATCTCCTTCCTTCATCCATTTAGCTTTGGCCCTTTGTCTCCACCAAGTATTTAACCGAGCAAGTGTATAGTTGAATTCACTGATTTTGGTTCTTAATAACCAATTCCTATCATCAGAAAACTGCAGGTCCCTGTCCTCTTCTTGCTGGATTTCATCAAATTCAGCCTTTAAACCAGATTTCACATCTTCAAACCTTTGATGTTTTACCTTGCTCCAAAAGAACAACGCTTTAAGAACTCTAGAGAACTTTTTATTAAGAACCTCCATATCATTTCCTTTCACCGGTTTAGCCCAAGAGAATTTAACAATAGAAGTTGACGCAGCATAGGATAACCAAACATCTTCAAATCTTTGTAATTTAGTTTTTTGGATAATCTGATCAAACATTTTAAAAACAATGGGACAATGATCTATTGCTATCCTACTCAAATTTCTCACAATAGGTTGATTGATTCTGTTCAAGGCAATTGAGTTAAGCAAACATATGTCTAGTCTTTCCAAAATCCTTGCACTACCGCTCTTGTTGTTACACCAAGTGAATCTAGAGCCAATGTAATCCACATCATGAAGATCATTTCTAATCATAAATGCCTTCATTTCCAAAGGGCCGGTTTTAAAAGAAAATTTCTTACCTCCTTTCTTATCCTCTTGAGATAGAATGCAATTAAAGTCACCACTTAAAATGGTAGGACTGTCTTGCTTCAAATTCATGTCCAGAAATTCCCATAATTCTCTTCTTCCCTGCATCTTCCTACTTCTATAAATTGTTGCTATCAACCAACTTCCTTTATTGGGAATCTTCAGCTCCCCCAAAACACACTGCTCTGAAGCTTTGATCAAAGAAAAAGCAACAACATTTTCTTCCCAAATAAGTAAAATACCACCAGAACTACCTCTGGATGGCTGCAGAAAAAATTCCCATTTGTCTCCAATTTTTTTTTCAAATTCTTCTCTAGAGAGAGAAGAAATTTTAGTTTCAATGATACCAACAAAGAATACATCCCAATATTTTATGTATTCCTTCAAATATAGGGTGGCCTCCTTCTTATTTGCCCCCCTACAATTCGAAAAACTAATGGAACTCATTTTGGTAAGAATGGGGAAGAGCTCCCACCCCTTCTTTTGCTAGAATTGTTCTTCTCAAATCTTGAAGCTGCATTTAATAGACCAAGATATCTTAGTTCTATAGCTAATTTAATTTTATGGATAGAAATCTTTCCCTGGTTGAGAGCAGAAAGTTTCTCTTCAATGCTGTCACTGGTTTCTGGAGCTACTTCAACCTTGGTACCGGTCTGGCTTACCTTCAAACATTCAACTATTTCGCCTTCTTCAACAGTCTCAATTTTGGAGTTTTCCTGAACATTCATTCTGGAAGAATCTTCACTTATAGAGTTGAGAATTTCAAATTTATTACCTGATGGTATTTGAATTACCTGGATCGAATCTTCACCAATATTCCCCAAGGGATCTCTTGCTTCCAACATTTATCTGTCTTGAAAACTGGTATCATTATCCAAGTCAATAGAATCCACTTCAATTTCCTTAGGAATCTCACATGTCTTCTCCTCCACATTTTTAATACCCATAGACTTCTCACTGGTTTCATTATTCGAAGGACTTTTATCTCTATTCAAACCAGATTTAGGCACATCCTTCTCTTCAGTAATAGGTTGAACACCAGTCTTCGGAATGAACATCCTTCTCTGATTCTTCACTTATTTTTTCTTGAATCTCCTGTATTTAACCAAGTGCCACGATCTGTCTTCTGAAACAATGCTTGAATCTTTATCCAGAGCAGATTCATTACACTCCTTTTGGTTGGGATTCTCTACCGATTTAGAAATCTTCACAGCAGCCTTACATGAATCCTTCAAGTGGCCAATGTGACCACAGCTTTGGAAGAAAACAGAAATTTTTTCATACTACACTCGCTGAAAAAATTTTCCATTAACACCTTCCACCCAAACACCAGTTGGAAGCTGCTGATCAAGTTGAATACGGACACAAATCCTTGCAAATTCTCGTTTTCCCCATTGGAACATATCTCCATCTATCAACATGGTTTCTCCAATTAAAGAAGCAATCCTGGAAACATTAATTTTGTCCCAGCAAAATAGCGGTAGATTAGGCATTCTAATCCATATAGGAGAAGATAGCCCCTTAAGAGAATTGGGATTAAATTCAGAATTCCATTTGTCTAGCCCAATTAAGTGGCCATTGCCTGACAGGATATTTTCCATTGCATCCTTTGAAAAAAATGAGCATAACACCCAGTCCGACCCCAGATTGGTTAAGTGGAACTTACCAAACTTCGTCCATTGACGTCTCAGTTCAGTTGCTACCAACTGAATTGGTAAGCGTCTCCCAAACACCTTGACAATTAAGGAGAATTGCAATTTCTCAGAATTGGCTCTCACATTTGGTTCATAAAGCTTAATTGCTGAACCATCAACTGTTAGGAAATGACTGTCCGCAGGGAGATTAACTTTGATATAGGGACGTTTTTTCCAGGGATTAAAATTTTCTTTCTCTAAAGACAAGAAATTGGTTTTGTCTATAGAAGTAGTATTCAAAATGTTCCCTCCTCTATAGGTTTTTCACAAACACCTGATTTGCAGCCTTGAATTTCAGACGATCTATCAGCTTCATTCGTTAAAATAGATTTCGGATTAGCAAATCTGTTCACAAATAGTTTCATTCTAGATGATGAAGAACCCAATCCAAGATAGGGAGATTGCGCCGCTTCCTCCCCCATAATCTGTTTTCCTTTTCCCTCAATAGGAGATAGAACTGGCACCTTATTCAAATCCGGCTCCCAGATCACAAGTCCAGCTGATTTCCCAACTAAAGCTTTAACAGTCATCGTCGACCACAATCCAGTCCACGGAGGAGCATTCCAGTCACCGGAGATGGCCGGAGTAAGATCCGCCATCTTAGACGAAAAACCCGCCAACGACCGTGAAACATGAAAAATTTGAATTTTACCTTCAAAAATCTGAGACTTTCTCTCTCTACTTTCTCTCTCTCTCTGTTGACAAGATATTGCTCATCCCATTAGACTTGGGACGAATTTTCCTTAGGGAAGTTTGCCATTAAACAAGATGAAGCACTTGCAACCAAAGACATATAAGTGTAAAATATTCGGTGTCCGACCCTTAAGGAGTTCATAAGAAGTTTTATTCAGCTTTGACCTAATGTTCACCTTATTTAAGACATAACACGCCGTGTTTACTGCTTCTGCCCAAAAATATCTAGGAATGGTGTACTCATTTAACATTACCCTAACAGCTTTCACCAAGGTTCTATTCTTTCTTTTTGCTATTCCATTTTGTTGAGGTGTTCTAGGGGCTGAGAAATTATGCTCTATTCCTATCTCTTGGCAAAATGATTCAAATCTTTCATTTTGAAACTCTCCACAATGATCACTATGGATTGTTGAGATTTCACATCCTAATTTTCGTTGAATCCAAGTGGAGAATACATTAAATTCCTCAAATGACTCATTCTTATGTGCTAGGAATCTTACCCAAGTGAATCTAGTGAATCCGTCTATAATCACAAATCCATAATTTTTCCCACCTAGGCTAGAATGCTAACAGGTCCAAATAAGTCCATGTGTAGGATTTCTAATGGTTTAGAGGTGATCACATCTTTAATTGAATGAAATAATGATTTGATTTGTTTTTCTAGTTGGCAAGCATCACATAAATGGTCCTTAATGAAGTCTAACTTAGGTACACCTCTAATTAGGTTTTTTTTAGTGATGTTTCTAAGTGTTTTCATACTAGTATGGCATAGTCTCCTATGTCATAGCCATGAGTCATCTACTATTATTTTTAAGCAAAAAGAATTTGAACTATTAATGCAATCAAGGTCTAACTTGTAAACATTGTTCATTCGTTTCCCATCTAAAACAAGTTTGTCATTTAAATTAATCAGACATTTGTTAGAGAGAAATTTAATGTCAAAACCTTTATCACATAATTGACTAATGCTGAGTATGTTATGCTTCAAACCATCAACTAATAAAACATTTTTGATTAAAAATTCTTAGTATTTTCAAAAATACCTGAGCCTATCACTTTCTTGGTAGTATTGTCTCTCAATATTACTTTGCCTCTAGTCCTAGTCTCCAGTAAAATGAACTTTTTCATGTCTCTAGTCATGTGTCGCGAGCAGCCACTGTCTAGGTACCACATGCTCTCACTAGGTCTTTTGTTAGAGCATCCCTACAATTTCATTTAAGGGTTAGATTTGGGAACCCAAGTGAGTTTGGGTTCCTCCTTATGCTTATATGAATGAGATGTATGCATGATATACTGTAATGGATGCAATTTAGGTCTCCATACTATGTGTGTCCTACGGTGAATCATGCATGTGCGGGCTATGTGATCTAGCATGCCACAAGAGAAGCACCTAACACTGAGAAATGGGTTTACTAACCTATGTGAGTGGTGTTGCCTCTTCCTAAAGTTTTGTGATGCATGTAGTGCTGGGGGTTTGCTAGATTGAGCTAATATGAGTGATGCCTTTTCCTTTTTTAGTTCTTTATTTTTTTTCTTTAAATGTGTTATTTTGATAAATGTGTTATTTTGATATGTCAACCAGTCAACTTTTCAATTTAATAGATGTTCACTGTGATCTACCTCCAATGCAAGTTTGTCTAGTCTGTCAAAAGCCTCTTCTAATTCAACATGTGTTGTTTTTAAGGATTCATTCGCTTCTGTTAATTCAATATGCTTCTTATTTAATGCATCATACTCATCAAGCAGGGACATGTGATCTCTATCTAAATCAGAATGTTCTTTAACTAAGTTAGAAAGCTCAGTTTGTAAAGTACTAAAATCAATATTAAGACTAGCATGCATCTTTTTCAATTTTCTATACTAGTCATGGATTTTTTTTCAGAAATAAGCAGTAGATCTTCATATGAAAGTTAACATACCTCGTCTTGATCCGATTGATCAAGATTATCATTAGCTATTAGACACAAATCTGTTACCTCCTCCTATGCTTCTTCTTTTGATGATTCTGGGGCAGATTCAGTCTAAAAATCCTTTTGTGTTTTCATCTTCCCCTTCTTGTACTTAGCTTTATCCTCGCCTTTTCCTTAGCTTGCTGACTCTTTAAGTTGGGGTAATCAGCTCGAAGGTGACCTGGCTTCTTGCACTTAAAACAGATCGTGTTAGATGAAACTTTATTAAACTTAGAGCTTTAATCTTTATTCCAGCCGTTCAGATGACACCTTTGTTTTCTCTTTAAGAAGTTCTTGAACTGTCGTGTCATCAAGGTTATATCATCTTCTTCCTCCCCTACAGAGCTGTCACTTTCTGAATTGTTTGATTTTAAGGCCACCATTCGCTCCTTCTTTTCACCTGTATCACTTTATCTTTGACTCACTCCTTGGTCGTATGCAATGAGTGACCCAAGGAGATTATCAATAGAATAAATGTTAAGATCTTTAGATTCAGTGATAGCAGTTATCTTAGCATTGTAGGAACTAGGTAAGCATCTTAGAATCTTATTAACTTTCTCAGAATTTCAAATCTCTCTACCTAATGCATGCAAGGATGTCAT